>NW_013665949.1:27520-39412 GCF_000517525.1 Limulus polyphemus | reverse complement strand
CCCCCCCCCATGTTTTACTAATAATAGTTCAAGAGTCAGTATGGTCTGGGACGGCCATAGTTATGTTGCAATATACTGTGAGGCGAACCAACTATAGGTCTTGTGGAACATCCCATCTCAACATTATGGGCCTTGTTGTGATTACGTTGACTGATTCAGCTCCTTTCCACACCAGATCTCCAGGAAATCAACCTGCAGGAGATGGTATGATGGGGTTCCCAAGTTGATTAGTATTCCTGGGAAGGCAACACTCACCACTGAGTGGGATCCAGTATAGAAGAGGGATGTTACCCTGTAAGGGAAAAGAAAGCAAAGTAAAAAGAAACCAAATCACAGTTAAATTATTGTGTTTAGTATGGCTACAAGTAAAATGCAATATCTGGATGAGGAAGAAAATACCACATGTTTCAGGTAATGGGAGATGAATGTGTTGGGTGTGGTCCACATGCCAGCTTAGAAGATTTCTTTTAAAGGATGACGTAGATGAGCAGCCATGAAAAAACCATTGGAAACCGGGACATAAGGACGCATAAGCCAACCTGATAAGTTGGCAAACCCAAGCTGGGAGGGTGGTGGATGAAATATTACTTTGAGAGGAAGAGTTTGAATAGATAAGCAAATGTGAACCACGAACGGAAGCTGTGTGGGCAATATAACATCTGAGAGCACACATAGCACATAGAAGTCTATCCAAATCAGAACAGGAATACAAATGGTAAATGGAAGGTAGGAAAATCAGTGTAAAAGAAATGTTGCCTTCACAAGCCACTGATATCTCAGATAGAAACTTTGAACTGGATACAAGAGAACATAGGTCTGGTGATAAAAACACATTATACATTGATGGCAAAAACATCTGACCAGCAATGAGCACAGGCAAAAAAGAGCAAGAAACAGAATTTGAGGGATAAATGGTACAGGTAACCAAGGTTTCAAATGGGGTTTGGGTAAGGGTGTGGAGAACAACAGTTCCAATCTGGGAATTTAGTATGAGGAGGGCAAAAGATCAGGAAAGAATTCAACCAAGGCAAAATGGTAGGAGAGGAAAACACCCTGCAGTAACAGGAAAAACTGAAAGTATTTGACAAGGCTGCTTAATTACCAGCAATGGTAGATAAGGAAGAACCATTGTAGAACAGCTAGGTAAAAAAAACTCAGGAGACATGAGGAATACTTGGATAGGAAGAAAGGTAATTATGGCACAGAAACCAATGCTGAAATATGCACCATTTTTTCTGATATACTGTAAGGGAAGAAGGTTGTACAGAATGGGAAATCATTGAAACTACACATCTGCAGATAGTCTAGACCACCTTGCAATGGATCAGACAAAGGCCACACATGAAGCTGGAGTGTGGCAATTGAGGGATTAAACACTGGTGACTGAGAAAGAATTGGGAAAGAGAAAATGCTAACAGAGGTACTGTCTGAAGTAGGGTAAAGACTGGAAACCAAGTTTGATCTGGCCAGAAAGGTGCTATTAAAAGAACATGTCACAGAATGGACTGGATGATAAATAAAACCCTGGTAAGGAGATGGATAGGAGGGTAAGCATACAGATAAAGGATGGTCCAATCCTGACTGAAGGCATCTACTGCCAAAGCCAAAGAATGAGGTAATAGGGACCAGAAAAAGGGCTAATTTGGTATTGAGATGGGTGGCAAATGTATCCAAACATGGGGTACCCCACTGATCACATAACCACTAGAAAACTTTGGAACTGAGGGACCACTCTGTGGGAAGGACTTTGTCAAGACAAGATCATTGATCCCCGACAAGATTCAACACACCCAGGACACGACACAATACTAAGTGTGTATGATATGAGTGGGCCCAGAACAGGAGTTTTAATGTTAGAAAACAAAGCAATCATGATTGGGTGCCACCTTGTCGATTGATATAAGAGACAACAGTCAAATTGTCGAAATGGATCACGATAAATTTGCCTCATATGAAAAGTAGGAATCAATCCAACGCCCGCTCCACAGATAGTAAGAAGCTCTAAGATGTTGATGTGCACTGCCATCTTGACTGAAGTCAGCAACCTAAAATTTCCTGAAAATCCATACTCATTCCCCCAACCCTTAAAAGAAGCATCTGTAAACAGATGCAACTCAAGTCATGAAGATGAAAGAGGAGTGTCCGCCATGGTGTTGTATCTGTCTAGCTACCATGGAAAATTGACTTGTGGTGAGGGAGGATGACTGATAATGGAATCCAAGAGATCCTGAACAATGTTCCATTGATCATGCAACAGCCACTGCAGAGTATGTATGTCAGCTCAACCCAAGGGTATAAGAGCTTCCAATGGAAACCTATGTCCCCTAAAGAGAGAGAAACTCATGCAGATAGTGTAGGAGAGGATTTGGCTTTGAGTAACAACTGTTCCATTGACAGTAGACAAAGCTGAAAAGGATATGCTTGACTGAGGAAGGAGTTGAAAATACTCCAAGATGGACAAGGTACTGTGTCAGGGAAAGGAAGGACTTCTGTAATTTGATGAGCTATCTCATTCAAGTTGCTTCTCAAAGAAGAGTTGGAGAGCAGCTTGTTGAGATGGAGCTAATAACAACAAATCATCCATGTGATGATGAAAGTGCAAACCTTGTGCATGAAGTAGTTGAGCAAAGGCTTTGGCTACCTGACAGAGAATGTAAAGTGCAGATGCCAGATTGATAAATACGACTCCCTTTGTACAAAACAAATGTAATGTCTGGATGAATGTGTAGGTAAGCATCTGAGACTCCTACCTTCATCATCCAAAGACCCAGAGTAAATGCCCACCACAGTGTGAGGAATGACTCCATGGTGAAAGAGGGAAGGTCAATGAACTGGTTGAGACGTGAGAGGTTGATTACTTTTTGCCAGTCCCCCATTTATTGGGGAATGATAAACAACCTGGAGTAAAACCCTGGAGAGGTTCTATAGCATCCTTAAGAAGGAGTGTCTGAACTGCATCGGAAAGATGTTGGCATGAAGTAGGATCCCGAGGAGGAGGGAAAGATATTGGGTCTGTGGACAAAGGAGGGGAGAATTGAGGAATTGAAGGGATAAACCTTCTGACAGTACCTGAATCACTCATGGATCCGATGTGAAATCTCACCAAATGTGCACGAACTTGACTAAGCATGACTTTGCCAGAACCCACACAATAGTCACTGTGGGTTTCGGCTGTGAATAATACAATAACACACCAACGAAACACAGGAAAGAGTAATGGATAAAGGGGTTGAAGGAGAAGGATGCGAAACAAGAATAGGAGTAGGTGAAGGCTGCAACAGTCAAGAGACCAAGGAAGAAATGGAGGAGTGGTGACAAGCAGCTCTACCCATGACTCCAATGAATCGGGTACATCTCCAAAAATTGACCTACATAAAGAAGGAGCCAGCCAAAGGTCTTGCAGGTAGGTCATGGGTAGATGACTACCACTTTAAAACTTTTCTGCACAAGTCACTGAGTTACATTGAAACTTTCATACTTAAAATTAAAATCACCTTGCACTCAAACTCTTAATAGTTTGAGTGCAAATAACTACAAAAACTAAATATATTCTAGTAGAGACACTTAATTAAAATAATGTCTCTCTTTGTGTACAAGATATTTATAATCTTTAACAAAATCTTACCAGTTTTATGAGGATACTTTAAGAAATTTCAGAGTTATAGTATGTATTGTTGCACAAGTGAAATTCCCACATTTGGGAATTTCTTGAGCAAAATGTAAAGAACCTAATATGCCAGGAAAAATGGAAAACACTTGAAAATTTATTGTGCAAACTGGAGAGGATCTAGGGTGTCAAGAAAATAATAGAGATTAGATGAAAATAAATTTTCTTTGCAATTGTAGAGTATCATTATGATCAAGTTTTATTTTGGACTACAAACAAACATACTAACATGTTTAAACTCATACTGATCTTTCCAATACAAGAAATTTGGTAATTTTGCAAATAAAATTCAATAATCTAGTGAAAATAATATTCTATTACAAATTCTTAACAAATATAAATACATGGACTTTTTTTTTGTTGTAAATTAAAATTGAGTGATTACCTTGATTAACCACCTCATTACAGGTGAGATAAAGTGTGCATATCACAACCTTTTACAGTTATATTCAAAACTTCATTAAACTACTTTATTGTCAATGTATATGAAAAACTTAGTATCAAAACATAGTTAATAAATCAAATTCTAATACTGTATAAGATTTAATTTGTTAATTCAAAAAGGAAATATTCAAATAAATCCTCAATCTCCTCTTGGATGAGAATTGCGACATTTGTTCTCTAGGTCTTGCTCATTTCTTAATGAATTTACTACCTATCTCTGCTAGATTCCAAGCAGTAAGGTAAGACATTAGTGAACTCGAAATTTCATATTTTTTTGAGACCCAAATACAGCTCAATTACTAAGTTTTATAAATTATATGGAATTCTGTGGCATTAAGATAGTAATTTATGATTTTTGGTTATTTCAAAATGTATATATAAAACCTAAAACAATTTATATTTCACATCCTCCTTGTGTGAAATTTGACAAGGCTTAGCAACCTACAGCAAGCAGCAAATGTGTACAAAGTTCGTAACTAAACGAGATAATTATTTGCTACGCTTATTTACTTACTGTTCTATGTTTTAAGAAAAATAAGTTTAAGAATTTATTTGTAAATAGTAATGTATATACATATACTGTATTATAAATGAAATGCGACTGTATTTTACAAAATACTTGTCCACTAAAACACAGCCAAGACAGATCATTTTGTTAAGGCCAGTTTTATACTCTTGGATACAGTAACATGAGTGCACATGTGCCACATCATTTCAACTTCTGTAACATTAAGCAAGCATGGCTGAAAGGTCAATAAAATAAAAATAATAAATATACAAAGATGTATAATGTTATGAGATTTAAGCTACTTGGACTAAACATTTGTGTTTTCACATTATAATTCATAGTCACTCTAGAATGAAAAGAGCATAATTTATATCTAATTCCTAATTTTTTATGGTGGTTATGAGGTCAGTGAAATTGACCCAACCCTTACAGAGATACAGTAGTGAAAATAACATAAAATTTAAAGTTTTTCTAAAAAACGTTTGATAATTATCTAGAGGTTATAAAGATTTTGCATGTGAAATTTCAAAATTTTCTGATGCATTAAGGTATTTTTAATCTTAGAATTAAAATTACTTTCCAATTGGATAGTCAACATTAAAAAAAAAGGCATGAGAAAAACATTACATACGAAATGTTAAAAGTTAATAAAAAAAATCTGTTTTTTTGTGTACGAAAGCCTTTTAATGTTTACTGATAATATGCAAAATTTTGTAAAGATATGTTTACTAATTTGAAAGTTATAACATAAAAACTATAACAAGCACAAAATGGTTATGAGGTTGGTCCCTGGGAGAAAGCCAGTGCTCAGAAAATTAATTCAATAGGGTTACAACTCTTCAACATAATCAACAAATCAAAACTAATGTTTCTGATTATTACTACTTTCAACTATTCAAACTATACATCTTTTGTCAGAATAATCTATTAGTTGAATGCAATCAATTATAAAATTCCACTAATTGCCCAGCTCTATTGTCAATCTCTGAAATGCTTTACCTGTACTGGAATTGAAATCAAACACTTTCACCTGACAATCTAATCCCCCACTCCAAGCATGGACTGCATCCTGAAAAAGAGTAAATTTATATCTACTATATTTCTTGTAACATCACTAATATATACATCAAAGAAAACATACATCAGAAAGGTAGAAATGCACAATTACACTACAAAAACAGTATTATTAATAATAGACTAAATGACCTGTACACAATTAGAGTAAATACATAAAAAAAAAACAATTAAAAACCATTTTGAAAGTTAATAATAGCAGATTTTGGAAGTATTTAAATTAATTTTGAAACTAACTGTCAAAGTCTATGTCTGCCTGAAGATATGTAGATGTTTTCTCACTAAAGATACAATCTAGTAGTAATTACTAAAGTACTTTTCTGTTTATGTTGTTGTTCAAAATGTGAATAAAACCTTACATTTATTAATATCAAAATGGTAGTCAATCAAGATATGAAGCCTTAACTCGAATGGCATATATATATAACTCATTTAGGAAAGAAATGAATTCAAACGTATCAGCTTTTCATTAGAAATCATATGTATGACTTACAGCCTGTAAAAAAACATTTTAATGCTTTCCTGACCATATGGGTGTCACTGATAACCTTTGATTTTTTTTTTCTTCTCATAGTGGAAATACCTAATCAAACTGCAAGAAACTTACAAACAATCTTTCATTTCAAATTGAATTGAGCATTGTAAATAAAAGAACTTTGAGATGATAATTAGAGAGAGAGAAGAGCCTGGAACAAGGCTAGTGCTAAACTCTTCAAGCATAAAATAGTAGTGTTTGTAATATTAAAATAATTTTATAAATTTCCATTGGGTACCTGGTGTTGTAATAGTTACATAAAATAATGTGCTACAGAATTCTTGCTAATAATAAGGTACAAAGTACAATTTGTTGTTGCAAGCCAACTGCCTCTCTTTGGTAAGTGGGATTGCACAACATTACTTGAACTTTGACCTGACAAACATGTTGCAATGGGACTCCACTACTGGTCAAAGCCCATGCTTTGGCCAGTACTATACTCCTCTAGAGTGCAAATAAAAAAATTAAATAACCCCCAGCAATACAGATATATACTTCCACACTTTGTATTTTTAGACTTCCTGAACAACAGTTACTTTAACACGTATGTCTACTATACAATTTGTATGTTCTAAAATATTTAGTATATAATATAAACATTATTTATATAATATTCTTATAACATTTACCTATAATACTCTAAATAATATTAAAATTTATTTATAATATTTCACATCAAATATATAATATGTATGGCCTAATACTTAATATATAACATGTGAATTAGAGAAGGCAGGAATTTTGACTTGATAAATTCCTTTCATCTAAAATGTTAAAAGGACTGATACTACTTGAAGAGATTACTGAGGGAGAAGAGCCAGTGTGACACTCCTCAAAGTACATACTAGTAACAGAATATCATTAAAATAATCTTATTTACATTGGATACGTGTTGTTATAACAACAAAAAGATACACAATAACAAATAACAAAAACATAAAAACTAAAACTGGTTGCTGCCAGTTTCTGGTTGATGTTCAGAATTAGAAGAGGCACCATGCTACCCGAACCATGCACTAACAAATGTGCTGAGATAGGATGCCATAATTAAAGGGAGGAGAGCCTGTGTTTTGGTTGGTGTTAAATGCCTCTAGCATTTAAATCAAATCAAACCACAGAACAAACTTACTAAATAGTATCTACATTTTGTTTTATAAAATTCATATAATTTTATTTTGTTTATTTGTTGTTAAGTACAAAGCTACACAACGGACTGTGATCTGCCCACTACAAATAACAAAACCCAAGTTTTAGCTTTATAAGCCTTCATACTTACTGCTGACTTGAATTAGTTTTCTTCTGTAACTTTTTATTTTATGAAAATCCAAAACTTTGTTGCAAAGCATATAGCTGAGTAATTAGTGGGATTAGCTCATCAATTAACTTTTGGGCTCATTAATCTATTACATTAAATTGATTATTCTCACATGAGATGGCTAAAAACAAACAGAAAACTTATAACGCTCAAACTTATTATTTGAAGTAGGCAAAGTACAAATAGCCAATTATATAGCTTTCTTTTTAACAACATACAAATATGACATCAATATTTTGATTTACTTGGATAGTTGTAATAATTGAAAATAGTACTAATTGGAAACACTAATTTTGATTAGTTGTTTATTTTCATGAGTCTTGACACTAATCACTTAAACTTAACAAACCTGAGTTATTGAAAACACTAACAATCAAAATACTAATTTTGATTACTGGATAATTGGAACAATCATAAACAGTAATAACTGAAAAACTAGTTGATTTTTTTATGACATTGACTGACTTAATCATAATTTCAATTAATCAATTATTTTATGCAACACTAATCAATGTGTCAGAATTTAAGATAAAGTATATATATAACTTTCCTTTTTGCCAGCACACACTTCACTTGTTTTCAAATTAATATATATATTCAAAATAAGTTAATGCATGTAAATAAATTCTTCAACACTATAGATATTATGAGCATATCATAAATACTTTATATATGTAGTTCTCTCTTTCTTTGGTCTTCTTTCTTCTGAAGATCCTATGTTCCTTTTGTCAAAGTGCACTCAGGCTGATTCAATTACTTTAGAACCACGCTTTGATGGAAAAAAATTATTTTTCTTATCTTTTTTTCTACTGTTAGCTTCACTCTAACATATTAAACATTAGGCCTATGTCAATTGTTAGGCCTGTCACTTCTACGGTACTTAACTTCACATCAACTTTATTCTCTTTTGCTATTATCTGTCTGCTTCTGTCTGTTTGCTTCCCGCTCATCTCGCACTATTTATATCTTTATCACTTAATCATCTGTCTGCCTTCCATATTCTTAATGTCAATATATTGCATGTGAACTTCGATATTCTCAACATCAATAAATTAACAAAACTTTCTACAATCATCTGCTTTTAACTCTTATTATGACAAAAACTAAACAATAATAAAATATTCACTCACAAAAATAAATTATTCAATAATAACTAAACCAAACAATTTTTTATATAATGACACAATGCTCATAGGTTTAGTTTGTTTTGAATTTTGTGCAAAGCTACATGAGGGCTATCTGCATTGGTTGTTCCTACTTTAGCAGTGATGGACTAAATGGAAGGCAGCTAGTGAATACCATCCACCACTAACTCTTGGGGTACTCTTTTACCAACAAATAGTGGGGCTGACCATCACATTATAATGCTCCCACAGCTGAAAGAGCGAGCATGTTCAGTGACAGGGATTTGATTGCAAGTCAAGTGCCCTAACCACCAGATCATACCAGGCTGCTCATAGGTAATTAATTATATCAACTGAGATAATTTCAAAACTCTAGCAAAACACTATTATGAAAAACATTTAAAATATTTCTTTGTGTGTATTATGATTTCACATTTTTTAACTGGTTGATTCAGAAAATGTCATTTTTATGTACAGTCAGTTTTAACTTGATTAATATTCATTAACACATTTCTTTTTATACTCCATTTTGCTAATTTTAGATGTCACCACTTCTGGTTATAGATTATGTGAAACAGGGTAAAAACTGACAAAAATTTATAAGTGACCACTTTAAAATATCATCACCATTATCTTTGTCAAGTGAGGTAACAATATTTTTTGTTAATGTAATTCTTGATCATTACTTTCCAAAATCAATAAATCTTAAAAATCTGAGCACAAGATGCTCAGTCACCTCAATATAAAATGAATATTTAAAAAACTTTTAATATAAAAAATCTCAAGTATGTCACTGAAGAAAGATAGAACAACTTTTTCTAAATATTTGTTTCTTAATTTTTTATTAAGTAGTTTAGGAAACAAAAGAATCATTTGTTGTAATCGAAAATTACGATTTTTTTTATCTTTTCATAAATAGTTTATTGAAAATTACTATGCTCTTAAACTTTTTATAAGTAGTTTAAGAAAAGTAACTGATCCTCTCATAACTATTGTATAAATGTCCTTTTTAAGACATGTTCAAGTAAAATTTTTAAAACTTTTCCAATAATTATATTTTATATTTAGTGAACACAATTTAATCAACTGACTTGCATTAATCTAGTCACTAGAATATACTGTTTGATATGCTTATGTCTTGCTATTTTGGGCTTTCACTCATGGTCAAGATAACATATGTACCGGATGAAAGTCACAAGGCTTTATCTGTTATTAAGTTATCACTGAGACTGATCCATGCAGCAAGACATTATGAATAATCAAGCTGACTTTATTTTTAATTACTTTAGCAGAGTTCGGCCATACATATTTCCTGTTTTTCATCTATTAAAATGTCAGAGCTCTAGAACTTCATATTCTACCTGTAAACAACAAACTGTATCAACCAGCCAGTTTGTTTTAATTGAATAGTGAAATAATAAGTTAACAAATGTAAAAATACATTTTGTTGTGTATCCAGCCTCATTATTTAACTTTTTCTGAAAAAATTTACCCTATCCTTGTTCCTACTATTTAGAAGTTTGACCTATGAATACCAAACACAATAAATCCAAAATCCAGATCTTTTCATACCTTGAAAAAGTGCCAAGGGAAACAGGTACCTTAACAGACAAATCACACAACCCTTTCTTTATGTCACTTCTTCAAAAACAAGCATCTGAAATTGCCTTACATAAACAATGTTGTAACTAAACAGTGTTTACCCAATGTAATTGTGACACACACACTTCAACCTTGCAGTCTTAAAAGTAAGGGAGAAATTACATATGTGATAAACTCCATCTAAACAGTTTGAGACATACTATACTTGGAGAAGAAGTTCTATTTTTAGAGATTGTTTAAACTAAATTTAGACTGGTGAGAAAATGTATTTAATCAGAAAGGATTACATGCAAAGATTTTGTAGAATGTAAAATGAAAACATTATTTTTGATCAAAAGTGTTTTGGTTGATGTATGGACTATAATCTTTTACAGTGACTTTAACATGCATCTGATAATTATGCACCTTATGGCAAAGTTATCAAACACATTACAGATAAAAAAAAAAAACAGTTGCCATGAGGTTATATTTAATTTGTATTACCAAGTTTTTGGAAGTGAGACAGTACTTATTTATCCCAGTTTTACACAACATACAGACAACAAGAGATCATTTGGTCCACCAATGTTGTCCTTGCTCACCCATCGTTAAGAAAAATAAAAATTTAAAACCACTCTATTTTTCAGGAAATCATTGAAAATCCTCTTTAAACTCTTGTAAAGTGCTGGCCTCCACTACTGATAACAACAACTTATGCCATAAGTCAACCACTCTGGTAGAAAATAAATCTGTCATAACAACAGCCTACCCTGGTTTTTTCAAATCTTAAACTTGTGTCATCTCATTCTATTATATTCAGAATATCACAATTAGAGGCCTTTATCTTAAAGATACTTCACATATTCTTGCAAACTTCTATAGGGCCACCTCTTATCCTTCTTTTCTGAAGACAAAAGTTAAAAGATCTTAACCTATCTCTGTTTAACTCTTCACTAGTCAGAATCATCCTTATAACACTACTCAAACCTTTTCAAATAAGTCAGTTCTCGACGAGAACAGGATGAGAACTAGCGTTAAGCAAATCCAGGGCCAGTAGAGAGCTAAGAGAAACAGTGTAAATAGTACAATCACTATTCTGCATGGCTTCTACATGATCCAGAGCAAGAGAAATAGCATACAACTCAGCAGTGAACACAGAAACTGTAGAGGAGATCCTGCGAGCAACTACCGAGCCACAGCAAACCATGGCACAGCCTACTCGCTGATAAACAATGCAGTTAGAAAGAGAGAGATACCGTCGGAAAGGTATCCCAGGCTTGTTTTTGAGCCTATCATTTCTCCTGGCAGGCAGGACTCCACCATTGACGAGGATACTGTGGAAAACGTGTCGAGGTGTTACGAATAAAATGAGCAGCTGCCTGGATGATATAGTCAGTCACTGTAACCACACAGTCCTCTATTGATGGCAGACAGACAAAGGCAGGATCAAGTTTGGAGAGACAGGTGAAAGATGGCCAGTCAGCTTGGTCCAACTTCCACCATGGCACTCGGGTTGGGTGGCATCAACCATGGCCAACCTCTACTCATAATGATAGGAAAATGATCACTGCCCCATGGTTCACTGTCGACCATCCAAGAAAAGTGAAGAGGAGCAAATCGAGAAATCGACGGCAGTAAAAGACT
>NW_013665949.1:19204-27510 GCF_000517525.1 Limulus polyphemus | reverse complement strand
ACTATACCCAAACACCAGCATCAGACACGATGTCCACAAAACCCGTTGAGAATGCCCAACACTGGTACCCAGTTGACCCTAGCCCAATGAGTCCAGCCGATTGACCTTGGGGGCCACCCGTCTACAGGAATTCAAGGCCAAAGTGGTGTGTTGCATTGCCCCAGACACCATCAACCACTAGGATCCTCTCCTCCCCTTCATGAGTCGTCACGCACGACAAACACATGGGTGGATCTTTAGATCCAAGAGGAAGTAACTGAAAATACAGAACCTTCCCTGGGAGGTCTCCTCACCATGTACAGAAATCCACATTGAGGGACCCCCCATAAAGCCATGATCGTTTTCTTCAATAAAGCTATTGAGTGGGTTCCCATCTATATCAACTATGATCAAAATTATAATAAACCATTACTTTGCACTTAATAGAAATAAAGGTTATTTATCAAGTATTTGTGCAACTTACCAATTGATCCAAATCATTCTGTAATACCTCAATGTCAATACAGCTAGAAATACCTAGGAGTTTAATGTCATCAACAAACTATACTAATTCACAAATTACAACCCTATCAAATGTGCAAAAAGCATCTCACACATACTTCCTACATATCAAATATCAATCCATTGTTTTCATTGTTGCTTAGTTTTCTTGTTTTTGTTTATTTTTGCAATAAATACATACATCTACTTATTCTTACCTGAAAACAACAATCTAAAACAGGACCAGAATGGTTATATTTCAGTCTCATGGTGTTGCTGATTACATCATAGAGTCTGACACTACAATCCCAGGAACTAGCCAACAAAAACTGGTTAGAATTTGGTCCAAACTTCACAGAGGATACACAATCTGTGGGTGGATTTTCTAGTTTATATTCATTTGGAGTCTCACCTTGAAGTTTCATGATGATATTAGAAATATCCTGCATATAAAAATATGTTAGGAGTAAATAATTAACACAACATATTCGTTTTTAAGTCACCAAAGAGAGCTATTTAGAGAAAACAATAACAAACCTCACACAGAAGTGCTTGTTGCCCTTCATCTTTAAAATTACAGTCAGAATATTCCTATTATACTTTCTAATTGCTGGTGAGAACAACTTCTAAATTACTTATCCCTCTCACTACAGTCATCCTTTTGGACACATGTCAAGAGGTTTTGATGAGTTACATTCAAAATTTAATTAAAGCACTTCATCATGATGGTATAAGTATAAATTTGGCATCACAATGTAGCTAATAATGCCAATTTTAATATTTTGTAAGTTTTAAGTTATATATTTTATATGGCAATATAAAAAAATCCTCAATTTCCCCTAGTTTAAGAATTGTGACATTTGCTCTCTAGGTATCTCATCTTCCATTATTTACCACCCCTCTGAGAAGTACAAATTTTAATGTAAGTTACTTGTATAATGTTGTCATCACTCAGGAAAAGTATAATTTACATAGCCTTCAATCTTATTTAGTTACAGAGCCATAAACTAGAAATCAGACCTCTTTTGCCACACCCACCTATCACATCCTCTCTTTCACAAATTGCCAGTACTTCTCTCTGACATTTAATACTATATTATTTATAACCAATAAAAAGCTAAAGTTTTAATTAATAAAATGACATATCATATTGTTTTCTTTAAAGAGAATTGTCTATTTCACTTCAAGTTCAAACTATATTCTCACAGAAAACACATCAACAAGCTTAGCTGAATTTTTAACAGCTCTTGTCACACAGTTATAAAGTCAGAAAGTGTTAGTTATAGGACACTATCTGCTTTTTTCATGTTATTATTCTGTGTTCTTTGGTGCATTATTTAATTAAATAAAACATTATTTAGTGCAGTAGTACCATTAGTATAAAAAAGTAGACTTACAGGTGACATGAAAAAAAAAGGAGACCCAGGTAAGTGCTATATTTCTTGTTTTCATGTGTATCCTTTATTTATTATTATAAAAGTAACTAAAATATAAAAATTAGAAACTTTTTAGATTAGATAATGTTAGATTACGTAAATTAAAGAATAATTTTTCATGAGGTATGCTTGCTAGCAAGGTGTGAGTAGCCCATGCTTTACATAATTCAACAGAGTAACATGACCTACACGTTCTCCAAGTGATTTACAACTTGTGTAGCAAGAATATTAATTAGACATGGTTCAAAAAGCAATAAAACAATAAAGTATAAACAGATGTATACTGTTATGAGATTTAAGCTTTTTATGATAAACAAATGTTTCATTTTACAATTTGAGGTCATTCTAAAGAGGAACAAAAAGGGAAATTTGGGATTATTTCATATTTTTTGTATAGGGTTATGACATTTAATGTTTACTGAAAGTCTGCCAAATTTTGTGAATATACATGTGCTGTATCAAAAGTTATAGTATGGAAACTGTAATGAGTACCTCCATGGTTATGAACTCGGTCAATTCAACCGAGCCTGTAGCAAGAGAGCACTTATACAAAAAAATTAGTGATTACATAGGATTACAAACAAAACTATGTCAAAATTACTAATGCAAATGCAATAAAATGGGGACAAAAACACCTTAATTGTGTTGTAATCACATCACAATAACACCATAAATAAGAAAAAATTAAGTAACAGGACATTCATTCTTTAGAGATCATCCCTCTATCTACCAAAACCAAGCAAAGAACTGATAAAAAACTATGTAGCCTTTAACACTTTTCAAAAACATTAAGCTAATAACATAAATCACATCACAATAATAACCTACACACTAGTTTAAAACTCAATTCATGAAATACTTGTCAAAAAAACAAGTCTTCATCTGTATCACAGCTTAAATCTATTGTCTCAAATAACAGTAATCCAAAGAGCAGTAATAATAATGAAGTTTTTATTTACAACCTCATCATTCATATCACTCTTATTACTTTAAAACATCATTGCTCCATATAATGCATAAAATATAAAAACTGTGCATAACAAATAAACAATATTTCTATTCCTCAATAGAACCTTTATATAAAAATAAGAGCAAGCAAGCACCAATTAAACACAGCAAAATTTAAAGTGTTGGACAACAAAAAACAGTCACTGAAGCCTAAAAATATGCCAGTTTCCATCACTAAGTTTTCATTTTCAGCATCAGAGTTTATTTTAAGGAATAAAATACTTATTACTTCAAAAGCTTATGTGGAACATCCAACAATCCACCATATTAAATATGGAACATTTCATAAACCATATGCCTATCTGTCACAGTTCAAAACCTACAGTTCATTCTTTCATAGCTACATGTAGGAAAGAAATATTTTTATTCAGGTATATTCAAGTGATTTCTCATACTCTTTGCGAGAGTGATCTGCATACAGTTAATTTGCAACTCTACAAATAGAAATGTAGAAAATCGTAAACTTGTATTTATCCTCTATCTCGTATACAAAGTTACATACCACAATGGTTGTTCAAAAGGCTAAAATTTGCTTAACCCTTTATCAGCACTCTTCTGAAATGTATGACAATCAAATTGAAGAATGATGCAAGTACTTGTAGCAAGTTTGTATATACTGTGGATTTTTCTTTCTTGAATGTATTTGATAGAAATTATTGTTGACATACGTAGTCAACAAGGAATGTGGGGTATCACACAAAGAGGTTTCTGACTGAAGGCAGTATCATCATAATTCCTATTCTTGTCTTCACCTAGTGCACTATAGAGTAATAAAATCCTCTCTTTGCTTTAGCAGTCAATTATTCTGTAACTGCAAGTGAACAATGAGGAAAGCCAATGGAAATCCCAATTATAATATATTTGAATAAATTGTTTTTCTTGTTCATATGCTGTCTAAATTTGATTTATTCTATGCTTATCACTTCTAGAATCTGCTATTTGTTAGAGACTAATTGTAACTCATTTGACATGTTGGGAATTAGTATATCTGAATATACCACATATCCAGCAAAAGTTTGAAAGAATTTACTTACTAAAGAAAATAATCACTGTTGTAACTACTACAAAACTGAAAAATCCTGCATATTACACTTGTATTTATAAGTACCGGTACACCTATGAAACCCAACAAAGGTCATAGTTACAAGTTTAGAAAGGACATACAGACAACAATAGATCACTTAATCCTTCAAGACACCTAACCCTTGAGAAAAGTTAAACTCATCTTTTATATTTCAGTAAATCAACAATTCACCTCTAAAACTCCTCTGAAGTGCTGGCTTACACCATTGCTGATGGCAACACATTCAATAATTCAGTCATCCTATTAGCAAAATAAAACTGTTCTTAACTGAAGTCTAGCTTGTGTTTTACAAATCTTAAACTTCTGTCCTCCTATCCTCAGAATATTGTACAAAGAAATCAGAAGCCTTTATCCTGTTGATTCCTTAGATAATCTTGTAAATTTCAAAAGATCACCCCTTACCTTTCTTTTTTTTTTTCTTATCAAACAAGAGATCAGAAATACTGAATATAAATACGAAGAGGTTTTTTGTATGGGTCACTGTTAGGTCATATTTGGAGTACTGTCTTCGGTCTTAGGCTCCTTAAATTACGAAGTACACTGAAATGTTGAAAAGGGTTCAAAAGAAGGATACTAGAATGATACCTGCAATGGAAATGTTATCATACAAAGCCAAATTAAGATCTCTAAAATTGTTTTCTCTTGAAAAAATAACAACAAAAGTTATAGGATCTGACTGAGGTTTAAAATGCTTAATGGAATTGATAGTGTTGATGAATAATTTTCTTTCATACCCAATACTGATAATGGCAATAGGACCAAGGGACACAAATATAAATTTTGGTAGGATAGAAGTCATCTCCTGCTAAGACAGGTTGGTTAGGTGTTGGGATGGATTGCCTTCAGATGTGGTGGATGCAGTAAATCTAAGGCAATTTAAAGGAAGGCTTGAGAAAAGTTTAAATAATAAAGGGTTTGTTATAGCTTTTATTGTTTTATTTTTAAGCTTAGGATGGCCTAGATAAATCAACAGGTCTCTTGTTGTCCTTAAATTTCATGTTATGTCACTAGAATCAATCAAGGGATGAAAGGGTTGTAATATGGTATTCCTTCATTTTTTTGTTATTATTATGTTTATATTTTACTTACCTTTTCCTATGTCATTCAGTTAAGTTGTTTCTTGAACTTATCCATGATGCTAGCTCACACACCATTAGAATTAACTGTAACATTCTCATAGTAAGACAAAATGAGTAACTGGGTGGCAATTGAGCCTCTATCATGGTAACTATAGTCATTTGTAAATCAGCATGTCTGTCTATAAAATTATAAGAAAGTTGATCGGATACTTTGTTACTGGTAATAACTTTCCTATATTGGGTTATAATTTTATCATCTGGTAGCAAGTACAACATAATTGAAAACTGATAAGCAGGTGCTCAAGAATGTGGAGTTTTAGTTATTGCTTGAAACTTGGTTAGAGTTTATTAAGTATTAATAAGTAGATATTTGTGATAAGTTTTTCTTTCTGGTTCTTTTTCTAATATCTTGGGTCAAGCTTATAGCACAGTCCTTTTAAGGTTATATTGTTGAGTTAGAAGTCTGAAATTGCATCATTTGCAAAAGCCTGAGCCACGCTTTTTAGAATTGCGAGTGTATTCATTTTAATATGTGAAAGTTCTAATAAATGTTTGTTTTTTTTAAGAATCCTGATTTTAAGGTTTCAATTGTTCATATTTATATCATATCAAAAAAAAAATTGTTACAGGATTATCTTACAGGAAAAGGTTACAATCTCTTATTTTCTCTTGAGAAAAAAAGGTAACAGGTGAGCTTAATGAACTTGCAATATTATTTTGTGGAGCTATAATGCTTCTGATGTTTTTGAGATATACTCTGAAAGTAACAGGATACAAAGACACAGGTTTAGGCCTAGAACAGTTGAAGGACAAAATTGTCCCTTGTCACAAGTATACATCCCGATACATTCCACAACTAACAAGAGCTCAGATTGAATGGATTCCATTCGAAACAATCTCTTGCTTTCTTTTTTTTTTTTTTCACTGTCCTACTCACATTTAACACCATATAAATTAACTAGTTTTTCCACACCTACCGATGTATTGAATTAGCTATTTTGTGTGGCACTTTATCAAAAGCTTTTCGGTTTTCGAAAATCTTCCCATCGTCCAGATAACTTAAAATCCTCAAAACAAAAAGATAACAGATAAGTAATACTATTATTACGAATAGTAATACTAACACTAATAGTGATATCTATAATAATCTAATTTCTAGTTCTATCTAAATCTATTCTAAGTAAATCATGGTAACTTGTATTTTAGCTTGTTGTAAGGCATGATTCCCTTTTCCGAATTTTCGTGCATCCACGATTGTATTCACTTATAATCACGACATCACATTTCACTAAGTAATTTTGAACAGCTTCTTTTATCAGACTCTCTGTAAAAGTGTAATTCTTTCCTCTTGAAAATAATAATCATAACTACAAATACAAAACTTACTTAATTATTTCGACCCTAAAGAGGTATTTACCAACATTTAGTAGTCAAACGATTATCTCGCAAAATTTCGTTACACCCGGTTACTTATTCTAAAATAGATAGTGTATGGAAAGAAAAATGGGAAAATATTTTAAGCGTTAGCATTGAGTCTGTAGAGCCTATATGTTTGATCCACAAGTAGTTTATACGGCATTGAATATTTATTTATTTTCTTATTGTATTAAATCTATGAATTTTTGGTGATTGTTTTTAAGAAATATAGAAAAACATATATTTTTAACTTCAGAAGTGTCCCTCAAATTCACAATTGACAGACAAACAATAGATCCTTATTACAATAATTAAAAAAGTGGTTTACCTACTTTGGATAGTAAAACTAAACATATCTCAAAAACAAAAGTTTTGAAAAATTAGTTGCGCATCTTAAGTCACAGTACAATTTGTGTATGCAATAAAAACAACAAAAAAAACATGACTTTATTACAAGAACAACAAAATTTTGTTTTAGAGGGTTTTTAAATCACTAGCGGGCGTAAAACTCATTAAACCATTATGTTCTGAACCTACATATTCTGAAAAGTTACTTGCACATCCAAAGCCATTCTTAAAATGTTAAATTCACGTACGTGACATAAAATAAACAGAGCTTCATCATAAGGATATAAAATGTGTGCCTTCCAAGGTCGTTTATTCCCTAGGGGTATAAAAGCTATTAACTTCAAAATGTTGGTAAGTTAGTTTTAGCACTAAGCTACATAAAATGCTATCTGCACTCTGCCCACCTCGGGGAATTGAACCTGGATTTTAGCGTTGTAAATACGTAACCTCCCGCTGATCCACTAAGGGGCGGGGCATAATGTAATGGAAAACTACAATTTCGTATACTTGCACTTAAAACCACCTTTACATTAATTAACAAGTGAAGCAGGAAAACAATAGGAGTCATGAAACCTGTCAACTTCAGTAATCGATTCATTTGTCGGAAAACGCAATTCAGTAATAAAGAAAAATACGAACGTAATTACGTGAAGCATTTTTTAAACGTTTCGGATTCTTCAGAATTTCATCTTCGGTAAGCTGGAGGTACAAACAAACATAATGGTAATTACACTAGAAGTATGATTTAATATATAATAAATAATAAGTGAATAACTTGAATACAAGAAAATAAAAAGTGTGTAGCGCAAATGAAATAGCTCATTTTAAGATAGATTTAAATCAAATGAAGAATGTGTATTATTTAGAGACAAAAAGAAGAGTTAATTTTTATATACAACGTCTCTTTTATTAGAAGTTCATTATCATGCTTAGCTGTTGAGAGAATTTTAAGGTTGGAGAGAGAAATCGGATGCCATGTTTCTGTATATATTGTGTTGGTAGATAGCGGAGTTAGGAGGGTTTATAACTTTTCTTCCAGTTTTACAGATGTACCCATGTGATCAAATGCTCATACTTTCAGACTTAAAACAATTCCCGCTACAGATATTGTGTACCTATTGCCCCTTGTTCACGCCTCGTCTATTTATACACGTGCGAAGACTGCAAGGCCTCTTATATTCGTGAAACTAAACAGTACCTTACAATACGATAATTTGAACCTAACCTAATCTCAGTCATCTTGGCAGCTATTACAAAACTTTTCCAATTCCTCTCCTAGTGTCCAATTGTTCTTTTCTACCATCTCATCAGACTGTGGGTGAAGTGTCAATGTCCTGGTTTTTCATATGCCAAACAACTTGCAGCATTCACGGAACACAGATAATTCAAAGTTGTGGTCTTGATCTGCATGCAGTTCGTATGGCATACCAAACCTGAAGAAGAAATCACTAATAG
>NW_013665949.1:16735-18280 GCF_000517525.1 Limulus polyphemus | reverse complement strand
GTCCACTTGGTGAAATAATCCATCACCACACAAATGTACCTGTTTCCAGCACGAGTTCGGGGCAATGGACCAGCAATGTCAACGACTACTCTTTCCATTGGTGTGCCAACATGATTTAACTTCATTGGAGCACGTCCCTAATGCTTGGGTCCCCAGCACAACATGTACTGCAGGTTCAGCACCATTCTTCCACATTTTGCCTCATACCAATCCAGTAAAATCTCTGCCATAGGTGACTCAATGTCTTCTTAACTCCAAGGCTATACTCCTGTTGAACTATCATGTGAATGATGTACCACAACTTCTCATAATTTTCTCGGTATAACTGTTTGCCAGGTCGTCACTTTCCCATCTGCAGTTTCCCATCTCTGGACAAGAATACAATCTTCGACCTCCAACTGGTCCCATTGTGCCCAATAGTTCTTTGTCACAGTGCTTAAGCTAGACACCTTCTCCCAAGCAGGGCACAAAACACTTGCTTGTAGAAAATCAATTATTGGCTTCAAATCTTGGTCTTTCTCCTGTTCTGCTTGAATATCAATATTTGGTTCCACTTCACCATCATCAACTTCTTCAGTCACTTTGACTTCAGCTTGATGACACCTGGTTAGTTCAACCTCTCTCCTTTAACACTTACCGGAATTTGGCCTTTGTTGTTCCCAAACGTCATTTTATCAAAGTTAACTACACACTTCCTCAATAGTAAGTAGTCCAACCATAATATGCATGGGTCTTCAATGTCAGCCAAGTATACTTTGTGTCTGTCCGTTATGCTCATGAGCTCAATAGTTACCCACACTGGTCCCCACAACCTTGCAGAATGTCCTGTCCCACCACAAAGCTTCTGTATGGCTTCTGGTACTCCTTTGTGATCTAACACCTTGATACTCACAAGGGTTTGCTGAGATGCAGAATCTATGACAAAGTTGCACTTTTGGCCATCCGGCTTTCCTCTCATGTAGACACTATGTGTGCTTGCCATTTTATACTTAGCTGTTGGGACTTTCACGATGGGGTTTGGTGGGTGTCCCTCAACACCAACCACTACTCGTCTCCACAAGGCGGACTTGTTGGTAGTATTCTTCTTATACTGGCTCCTCATATGTCCTTGTTCTCCACAGTTTCAACAACCTTTCTGGGTAGCAGCATTTCCTGCCGTGGCATCTTTCCTGTATTGAAGTTACCGGCATTGAGCTCTCTTGTGCCCAGGTTTGTTACAGTGCCAGCAAAGTCCTTCAAACTTCTCTGAGAGCTGCCTTTTTCTGGCCTTGAATCCTGATGACTGTACCAACCTCGGTACCTCTGTGCTGGACTTAACATAGGATTCGAATTCAAGAGCTCTGGCCATTGCATCCTGCATAGTAGAGGGGTGTGCTTGCTTTACTTGTATCTTCAGTTGTTGACTATCCAAGACATCTACAAACTGATCCCTCAGCAAAAACTTGAGGAGATAGGGTGGCGCAGTTAGGTAGGCCTTGTGTGCCATACTTTCCAAGTCCCGTCCCAGCTCTTGCAGGCTCTCCCCTTTAGCACAGACTCTCGTCC
>NW_013665949.1:8931-15917 GCF_000517525.1 Limulus polyphemus | reverse complement strand
GTTGCCTGGTACACTGCTTTCTGCTCCTCTGTCCATCCATTCATTTCTCCCAGGAGCTCAAATTGTGCTCTATATGCTTCCCATAGTGCTTTACATCGAATTCCTGTGGCTTTCTTCGTACTAGATCACCCCCATTGCTGACACTCATGTCTGGAATGTAACTTCTGAAAGGACTGAAGATGTCTGCATTAGGGTTTAGCTACTGGGTCTGGAAGGGGCTTCCTGTTGTCTGAGGCTGATTAGGTCCATGACTATATATATCCTCCCCGTGAAAAAGATAGTAAATCGTCCTTTAATGTATTTAATTCACTTTGAAATTTACTAATCTTTTCCATTTGTGTATGTTGGCTTTCTCTTTGTTTATTTTCTTTCTCCTCCAACCACTGCTGTAGTCTCTCTTCTTGTTTATTTTCTCGTTCTTCTTGTTTCCTTTCTTTTCCTCCAACAACTGCTGTAATCTCTCTTCTTGTTTCTTTTCTTTTTTCTCCAACAACTGCTGTTGTTTCTCTTCTTGTTTCTTTTTTCATTATTCTTGTTTCTTTTCTTTTTCCTTCAACAACTGCTGTAATCTCTCTTCTTGTTTCCTTTATTTTTCCTCCAACAACTGCTGTGATCTCTGTTCTTGTTTCTTTTCTCGTCTTCTTGTTTGTTTTGCTGTTCTTGTATTGCTGCCATCAAATTTGCTAAGCTGTAGTTTGATTTGCCACTTATTGTTTTCATGTTCTTCTTTTTTTCCATCCTACTTCTGACACCAATTTGTTACATATCTGCTCGTTTGTTAATTTCCAGTATAAATTCTTTCCGAAGAACTTCAGTGATACAAGTCCTTTCTTAATTTAAACTAGTTTATTCTTCCTCGATACAACTTTGTAATACACAGAATTTCCAATCAGTACATTAAACTTAACTTCTTTTATAACACACGCTATAAATCACAGTGATTTACACACTTTACTTACGGTGCCTACTGTTCGCTTGACTCAATTATCTATCGCTTCAATCTATCTGCCTATATCGCTGGCTTTCTTTGCTAGGCTTATATACTAAAAAAGAGGGTGTCTACCAAACACTGGGACATTCGCAGGGTACCGATAATTCTAGAAACTCAAGCGCACATGCTCCCAACGTCGACTTCCGCTGTCGTGGCAATATAATTCATGCTTTAGGTTTCTTGTTATTTTAAATAAGAATTACATTTCTATTCATTATCTAATTCTTATTTCATATGTAGTGTTCTTTTAAGTTTTGGCTTACTCAGGGGCCAGTTTTGCAGTTAGCAGGGCTCTTGGCGAACGTGGCATGTCAATCCAATTCAGTCTTGGCAGTCGTTTCGATTTAAACTTGTGCAATTCGCAAAATTGTGACTGGCAGATAAATCAATAACCTCTCTTTGTCTCGAAGGTGGGTGGGGTTTGAAAGCCTAATGGGCTAATGATTAAGGAACTTGTTTGGTAATAATTAAGTAGTCTGAGGAAAAATCAGTGGTGAGCGAAATGATAACAACTAGTGCTATACAGGAAGAAGAAAAGTTGTGAAGAATCGGAATAGATGTGGACAGCTGTGATGGTGCAGGCGTGCTGGTGACGTCATTGATGTTACGTGCCAGCGAGAGAATTCCAAGGAACAAAGGCAGTGACCAGTACAATAGCTCCAAAGCTGTTGGGAATTTAAGAAAAAATGAAGTATAAGGAATAAAATAAAGTAAGTCTGTATGATGGAGAAAGCCTTGGGCTTAGTAATAAAAGGTAGCAATTTAGTTTAAGTTTGAATGAAGATTTAAGGTAACTTTAACTGGATATACAGGCTGTGTGGGCTAAGAACTTACATTTAGAAGCTATGTGAGCAAAAAGCTAATACCAATTAACTGGCCCTTTTCAGGGGCGGAGATAAGAGATCCTGTGCCAAGAAGTTATTTGGTGTTAGGGAAACCATAGTACCTAGAGAAAACCCACTTTCACAGATAAACTCAAATAGTCTACCTGACCAGTGCCCCACATGAATAACTGATGGGAAGAAAATAATGAATTAGTACATATAATGTTATTGATGCTTAATAGTAAGGGTGAGTGAATTGGTATGTGATCTTCAGATAAAGGTATGTTAGAAATTGTTAGTTAAACAAAAGATTCATGGGGGAAATGTTCGTATGCCAAGAGGATGGGGTGGCGGAAAGTTTCGAGCGCTTCTGAGTTTGTTTATTACGTGATTTGGATTTCCTGTAATATCTATGTGCAAGCCTAAAGATCCATTGTTTAATGAAGAGAATATTGGAGAGCTAACCTAGGTATTCATGCAGGGTGTATTTTGGCAGACAAAAGGCAGTTTTAATAGCATTATTTTGCTGACTGCTTAACTTGTTGAAAAGTTTTTGGACAGATTGCAAGATACGACATTGCCGTATTCGAAGAGCAGTCAAACGTAAGCTTTGTATATCATGGGGATTTATTTGCTGCTTTAGCCTTTGTTCATTCTTCCGTGATGGAGGTATGATATTCTTTTGTTGGAAGTTGGATGTTGTTAAGGTGGTGGGACCAGAGAACTTTCGTGTTGAAGGTCATACCAAGGAATTTGATTGATTTAGAAAGGGGGATGGGGGTGTTGTATACGCGTAGGTTGATTTTGCGTATTTTTTGAACAGCTTATCGATTTTCCTGTTGAAAACTGTAGCTTGGGTTTTAATAGGGGTCAGGGTAACACGACAATGGTTGCACCAATTGATAATTCGGTTTAGGGATTATTGAACTCTGAATGCTGCTGTGAATGGGTCACGTGAAGTACTCCAGACAGATATGTCATTGGCGTACTGTGACTCTAGTGTGTAAGGTAAATCAGGGAAGGGTATATTGTTTACGAAGAAGGTGTACAGTAAGGAGCTAAGGACAGAACTTTGGAAGACACTGGCGTTTAGCGGGAATGTGTTGGAGTTGGTGTGGTTAACTTTCACTTTGGCGAATCGGCCATAAGAAAGCTGGAGACCCAGCATGTTATAGGTGTCGGTATCTAATTGGTGAATAGCTTATATCTTATGGCGTTGTGGCAAACGGTATCAAAGGCTTTCTTGACATTAAGAAATATACCTACCATTGTGTGTTTTTGTTGAATCCTTGGTATACAGACTCAACCAAGTGTACTACATGGTCAGTTGTTTGTCTTTGCCTTCTACTTGCATTTTGGGTGTGGTTTAGAATGTTATTAGATTCTAGGAAGTGGAGGATTTGTTTTGGTATAATATACTAAATTAGTTTGTCCAATGTGTTAGATAGACTGATGGATCTATAGTTACAGGTATATGAAGATTAGATTGTTTTGGGTATAGCTTTAATGATAGCGGTTTTCCAGATGGATAGGTAATAACCTGAACTAAAAGAGAGATTATATATGTTAGCTAGGTGCTTCAGTATAGGATCAGAGAGGTTTTTAATTATTTTGTTAGTGATGCCGGGTGCTGTGCTCTTTAGGTTTTTCTCGTAATTTTTATTTTGATAATGGTAATTGGGTGAGTATGGTAATTTAACGGAGAACAGTGAGTGGTAGAATGGGCGGGGAATATGGGGTTGAAGATATTATAGTGTGCTATTAATTCATTAACTGAATGAAAGTGTTGGTTAAAGAAGGTCATTGAGTTGGGAGTGTTATAAGTAGTGGAGTAGAAGTAAAAAAAAAAGGTCAGCGTTTTCTTTATCTGTGTGGGCTATGGTGTTATTATAGTTGATAGGGCAGTTAGAGTCATTTGAACCATTTTTTCATACTTTGCAGAATTTCTTCCAGAATAATGAAGGGTTAGGTCTTGCGCCGTCAATTGGCTTACAGAAATTTTCCCAGTTGTCATGCTGCTGAATTTGGTTTAGTTTTTAATTTGAGCTGTTTTGTTATTAATTAGTGTTTTAACTTCCGGGTTATGTGTTCTGGTAAAAGGGTGGCATAATTTTTTTTTTCTCAGATTAAATTATAGATTTCAGGGGTTAGGTTTCATTTATTGAACTCAGGATTGCTATTTTTGCTTGGAACGACTTCATTAATTGCAGTATATATTGCAGCTGTGATATCAATAGCATATTGTCAATATTTTCGCATGTCGTTTCATAATCCTATAGTGTTGGGTGAATTTCTTTCGATTTTGTTATTCGGTTTGATAAAGTAGATGTGAGAAAAATCGTGTATCATGGTATTTGGAGATTGAATATTCGCAGACTGCCTATAAATGTGAAAACAAATATGGTCGTGATTCCCACTGATGTTATTGTGAACTTTGAAGTTACGAGAGTGAGGTAAAAGAGAGAGTAAAACAACTACAAGATCTAAGCTATCTTAAGATTTGTCAGAGTTTGTGTGATTAGTGTTTAGGGTGCTGTAGTTATTTTACTACAGCAGTTGTTGCATAATACGGCCGTTTCTGTTCGTGTTTCTGCAGCTAATATCTATGTGCTTGGAGTTTAAATCGCTGATAATGACCATTGATGGATGAGTGTTTATAGGGTCTAAATGTAATTTATATTAGGGGCTGTAGTTGGAGATATGTACAGGAACAGTAAAGTGATGGTATGATTGTTGGTCAGGTGTATCTGACATAGAATATTTTCGTTGGAGCAAGAAAGATCAAGCTCTGGGAAAGTTATTTTAAAGGTTTCTTTTATGATAATAGCAGTAATGCGCTTGTTAAATGCTTTGGGTTTGGGGAATATTTTATAGTTGGGAATCCTGATATTAATATTGGCATTTAGAAGTGTTTCGTTGATGCTTATGATATTAGTTTTAATATAATTACATAACCAAAAAAGTTCATTTTTTTATTGTAATTCAGACCTCCCTGTATGTTTATGTGAAGAAAACATACCATACTAATAGGAAAAAGAGAATTGACTTACCTGGAAAGATGGAGACATGTCTGTATTTAATAAATATAAGAGGGTTAATAATTTTCATTGAAGCAATACGAGGTTTCGATGCCAATTTTGGTAGCAATAACTGGGAAGTCTTTCAGATCTGTTGCCTTGTGGCATATTAAAAGGTTGTTATTCTTAAGAAGAAGTCAGCTGTGGGCATATGTGAGCTGGAACGGTTTGGGAAGGCTTGGCTACATCGGCATAAGAACTTGATGTTGAGGTTCTCGAAGCAGTGAGTGCAGTTGACTCTGCAACTGTGATTGGTTTCTGGTAGATGGGACCGGGGTATCTTTTGAAATGTATTTATCACTTATCTTGCCCGACGAAACTTCGAACTTCTCGTCTTGAGATTGAGGTTGGTCTCAAAACTGCTGTAATCTACACAACCTGTGCCTACGATATGACCAAGAAATTCCACTTATATGCCCATGAGCACACATATTTTAGGTTTCAAATTTATTCCTGCTGTTTTTATCCACTGTAAATTCACTGGTCCAGCAGACTCAAATATTTGGTCAAATACCTAGACATTTCCTGCATATACCAAAAAAACTTTCCCATAGCGGCCCTTTAATCATACACTCCACTAGCCTTTCAAAAGGCCAAACTAACCAACCTGTGTGCTAAAAGCAGTTTTGGCTCTGCTCTCGTCATCCAGCTCAACTTGCCAGCATCCAGAGGCTAAACTTAGAATGTTGAACTATGGGGCACCTTCAAAATGCCCATACATTCATCTGCTTGGAATAATAAAAAAGTATCACCCAATGGAAACACAGAACCTATCACTATCATCCTTTTTTTTTAACAATCACCACTGGAGATGACAATGTACTCTTGGAATGCTGTATGACTCCTTACATTAAGATGTGTGTTATCTCAGCACTGGTTATATCCCTACTGCTCTAAGAAAGTCTGCATGGTGGTTATTCAATAAGACTCACCTGGCCTGTTTCCATGTGATATTCAAGTCCAAAAAATACATTGGCATACTTATCTAGTTCAGTCTAGATTGATGCTGCAATAATCAACTAGTGATCTCAGATGTGCTGGGGTAGAGTATTTATTTTTTGGTGTGATGCAACAGAAGCAACTCTTACAGCTAGCATCAGCCATTTACACTTCACTTGCCATGCTGATGATAATTTCAGTGGGAAGCTTGATGGCTAATAGCCCATAACTAAAGAGCAACATTGAGAATTAATCCCCTGACAGACATATTGCAATATTTGCTACTACTACCTGCATTTCAAACAAAAGACAGTATGTCTCATGCATTGGTTCAACAGCCATGATGTATGCTGTCAACACACTCAATCTGGTCTGTAGCAAACAATGACACATCACTTGCATACATGGAGGTACTATTGTTGTCTTCACAAGATACACATGAGCAATTCATTATACCTTGGTCAGTTCTGACAGGCACTGGGTGGATTTCTCACTTAAATTCAATTTACATGTTGCACAATAGAAATTAGTAGAGAGCTTCTACAATACATCCATACCAAATATATGCCAATATTAACCCAAGATTTGCAACCAAAACATTTATCATATCGTTCATGTGGCCTTGACACAGTTGGGGGCATGCCTCTCCATGTGAATCTAGCCTGCTGTTATTTGTCAAAATGAAAAGAGTGTCCAATGGCTGGAGTAACAACTTTACTCAGGCTGCATGATACACAGCACTATAAATCAGGGTCCTTGCAACTGCTTTGTCCATTGGGAACACTATTGCCCTATTTGGTATTCATGCAAGTACATAACAACAGAATTGAACTGACAATCATACCCTTCAGCATAAACTTTCTGTTATGCCCCACCGAATTAGTAGAACAGACTGGATGTGGACTTCTTTTATTTTCTGGAACTTGACTAATTATATTGACAGCTCATTGCTAGCTCTTTTACACTTGTTGTGCAGTTGGTAGGGATACATGGATCCCTTTATCTTGCTTCCCGGCAAGATGGGAGAAAGTTGCTAGGAAATGCTCATGAAACCCACAAAAATAGCAAATCTTTGGGTATTCCCTTCCAAAGGGCCCGGCATGGCCAGGTGGTTAGGGCGCTCGACTCGCAATCAGAGGGTCGCGGGTTCGAATC
>NW_013665949.1:4441-8007 GCF_000517525.1 Limulus polyphemus | reverse complement strand
AAAAAAAAAAAAAAAAAGAATAGTGGGTATCCTTTCCATCCTAACAGAAAGGTTGCCTTGAGAGACCAATCATAATGTAAAGAGTGTTTTCAGGAATTTGATCAGTAAATACAGAACAAGTGATAAACAGAAATAAATAAATCTTTAAATGAAAATAATTTGAACATGTCATTACTTATACTTCTATAAATATCTAAAGCTCACGTTTAACCATCTCAAATTTTGATCTAGGAACCAACTGAAGGGCAGCTATCAGTAGCACCTTTCACCACAAGAGCTAAATATCAGGGAATACTTTTAATGTTATAAAATAATAGAAATAAAAGACCTGAGCATTTTGAGTGGCGTCTCAGCTCGAATCTTCTAATCTACAACTCAACATGTTAGAATTAGGTTATGCCTAGCACTTTTTTATGTATAGATATGTGAAGAAAAGGGAAAATGGTTAGTTTTGCTAAAAGTCAAAACACGGGCCACAGAAACTCTATATAGATATTATTTTGTCAATTCCACTAGGACATATGTCAATGCTATGTGAAATAACACAGCTGTTTCTTTTCCTTTTATTAGTTTAGATAGGTGAACATTTTATGCTTGCCAAAAATGCTCAACTGTTTTTCAAATACATGTGTTTTTAATTGTTGTTGTAATTAAGGAATTAACATATAGAAAGACCAGTTCTGAAAAGTGGCTAGCCTGTTAGTGTCCTATAGTTATGCATTGGCATCAATTATTCTCCTTTCTTGTTGCTGAAATGTCCTGAGGAAGATGACATTGTATAGCTATGTGGTATAGTAATATCAACTGTATGAAAGTTTGGCAATACTCGGAGAATACGTCTTCCTTATTTTAACTCATTGAGTGAACAAGTGGTGTGGATATAGTAGTTTAAAGTTTGTGTTGTTAAAAGTATCTTACTAAGAACCACTAGTGAGTTAACCCTTTAATTCAGTTCGCAAAGTATCTTTTGTTTGTTTGTTTTTTACATGTGAGCAGTCCCAAGTTCAAATCGTGCATGTAGGAGATACAAACATTTAAATTATCTTATGGATAATCAATGCATTTCGGAATAAAATTTTTAACTGTTCTCTATATAGTGCTCGTGGTGGCTCAGTGGTAAGCTTTGCGTCATGTCAAGAAGAATAAATCCAGACCAACTACAAGTTCGCAGAGGAAAACTTTATCATTTGAGGAATGATTAGACATGCTCGCCAAGGCACAAGATAATCTGCTTTCCGACGAAGATGTGTCAAGCAGCTACCCTCAACAGCTACCAGCCCTCGTAGTGAAAAGCATACTGCCTACCCTCTGCCAACCTCAAGTTGCTACAGAACAGCGATGGTTATTCCCAGACATCGATTTCACAAATGTTCAGTGACTACCCAGTGGAGGCATAGTAATTAACAGCTCTTCAACAAAAAGACCACTGCTGCTTACTCAAACACTGGTCTAATGACGCCTTCAGTGGAGGTACCATTAACCCACATGTCCATACTTATAACGAACCCAGGAAGACCGTAGTGATCTATTGTATTCCATTAAATACAACTGATGATGAAATCGACCAAGAACTTCGCTTCCAAGGTTAGGAAGTTACAATGTTTACCAGAATTAACACACAGAAGGACTAACAGCATTTGTCCACATCACCATCACAAAACAAGTCACGCAAGTACTACAAATAGGAATAAAACTATGGTTTAGATGCCTAAAAGTAGAAGAACCCAACCACTCCAACCAGACAGTTCTCCAATGTTTAAACTGTCAACGATTCGGCCACACCCATGCTGCCTGTACCATTAAAGCCCACTGTGTTAGATGCGCCATAGAACATCGAGTCAACGACTGCCCAAAATACAGACAGGACACAACATGCAGCAACTGTGGAGAACAACATGTCACCTGCTACAGAGGATACAAATTTCAACTAGTTGCCGGAATTAGAGCCTAGACACAATTTCCAACAACACCTTTCATGCAACTTGCAAGTGATCACTTTCCATCACCAACACAACGATCACATTTCAACAGGAAACAAAAACAATCACTACCACTGCAGCAACCGTAACAACCAATATAACTTCTTGTTTCCTATTTCGCCACCGCCAGCTGTCCATTCCAGCCACAGCAAACCCAACAGACCACAAACACCTGGCACGTAATTTGCCCTAAACGACTCATCGCCTTCATTCTGGACGTAATGCTAACCGCTACTTCGATCTATGACGACCTAACCACATTCCTCATCAATGTATGCCATGCAGACAGCCATCACATCTAGGTCCGTGGACATTAACTCAAAATCCTGATCGACCTAATGGCCCAGAAAAACAATAATCAACTTCAAGTATAAGTCAGATATCTTACATTCTTACATGCAAATATCGAGTGGGGCTTAAGATACAAAAAATATGAATTATTCGATTGTAAGATCAATTATTTTATCATTGCCATCAATGAAACCCTCTTAAACAGTAACACTAAATTTAGTATTCCTAATTTTAACTTAGCTTCTAAACCTAGAGAAGTAAACACTAGAGGAATAGTTCTACTTTATGAACGTAATTTAGAAATAACTTTAATAAACCACAACGTTCCAATACATCATGAATATATATATATATATATATAATGTGTCAGATCAAAGCTCTATCACTGCCATTATAACATTACTCGCAATTTATTTGTCCCCTCAATCTAATCCTAATTCAAATTTTCTGCACTATACAGTACAAAATGTTGTAATACTCGGCGACCTAAACGTTTTCCACCCGCTATTTCACCGTAACACAACTAAAACTGCAGGTAGAATAATTACAAACTTTACCCAGATTCACAACTTAACAGTCATTAATGATAACTTTCTACTCATACTCATCACAACGGATAATTGGCCTAGCTATTATCCCACCCACATTAACACATTCAACAAGTAATTTCAAGTCCATGAAAACATCAGAGGTGATCACTACCCCATATCTTTTCAAATTAAAACCCATGACAGGTTACATTCCTCAGAATCAAAACCGTAAGTTCTTAGATTTTAACAAAGTTAAGTGGCTCAGATTTAATAACTACATTGACCAAGTACTACCTGAACCCAAAATCACTGTAAACAATAAAGAACTATACCAATACTATAAAGACATAACACTAACTATAACCAAATAAATCAACGAAACAGTACCACAAAAAACATAGGTAATATCATATCACTTAATTCCTGGACGTTAACACCTGAAATAAATAACTTGATATTAATATGATGTAGTCTTTGCAGACAGTTCATAATCACAAAAGACCTATCACCTTCAAAAGTACACAGCGTGGTCAGAAGTAAATAGACACCACCTTTTCAGAAAAAATGAAATTTTTCAGTCATATTCACATGAATTGATATATTTATAAATTAATTAATATCTAGTAGATCTTCCTTTCGCTTAGTGGAGTTCGTTGATCCTTTGGGGCATCGTGAGAATCATCTTGTCAATTTTAGATTATGGGATTTTCGTCCACTCTTGCTTCAAAACTTGGAGTAGATCACTCTTCGAAGTTGTTTTTATTGG
>NW_013665949.1:0-3451 GCF_000517525.1 Limulus polyphemus | reverse complement strand
ATCACCTATGAAAACACATCTGCCTCAACAGACACGCAATAAGCAAACCTATTCTCACGATGTCACCTCTCACATTAACAACTTCGACCAAAACCACTATACGAAAATTAACTACGTCATTACAGATAACCAAGAATTTTTCTCAGCTAGAGCCCCCCAATAGCACAGCGGTATGTCTGCGGACTTACAACGCTAGAATCCGGGTTGATACCCGTGGTGGGCAGAGCCCAGATAGCCCATTGTGTAGCTTTGTGCTTAATTACAAATAAACAAATTCTCAGCTAGCTTCCCAGTAAATATCCCCGCTAGTACACATCATGTTTTCTCTACAGACATATCGACACTTATCACTATCTCTGAAATTAAAATTCACCTCAAAAAGTTAAAAATAGTGCCCCAGGAGACATTACAATCCATAACATTGTATTGAAACATGCTTCACCTGAACTCCTAAGACGCTTAAAAACATATACAACCTGTCACTCTTCTCCGGCTATCTTCCCCAAGCATGTAAATCCCCTATAAATAACCTTAATTCCCAAGGAAGGCCAAAAGACCAAAAATCATAGACTTTTACCTTATTATCTTAATCAATTGTATTGGTAAACTCAAGGAAAAAATATCAACGAAAAGATTGCTCTGGCTACTTGAAACAAATAACACACTATCGCAAATCCAAAATGCAGGAAGAAAAAACAAACAAATTGCGAATCACCTGTTAGACTAATAGAAACAACTTTTAATGGCTTCAATAAATTTCAAGCCACAGTAGCTACCTTTCTAGATGTACAAAAAGTCTTCGACACAGTTTGGCATAATGGCTAAAAATACAAACTTATCAAGTAGAAAATACTTATTACCTTTATTAAATGGATTTCAAACTTTCTCGAAACAAAACAGCGAAATTAAAAATAAAAAGCTATCTCTCAGCTATCCACTTTTAATGCAGGAGTAACGCAAAGGTCTCTCCTGTCACACTACTCACGCAAGAATCCCAATACGCTGACGACGTTGTAATATGGAATACTTCTAGAGACTCCGTTCGCGGCCTCTTCGTTGCAAAAGATAATTAACAAATTCATAATCTGATGCCCCCAGTAGCACAGCGGCATGTCTGTGGACTTAAAACGCCAGAATCCGGGTTTCGATACCCGTGGTAGCCAGAGCACAGATAGCCCATTTTGTAGCTTTGTGCTCAGTTACAAACAAACAAACATAATCTGATGTAATAAGTGGAGAATTATTTTCAACCCCCACCAAGGCTCAATCCATAACCTTTCAAAGAAAACTAAACAAAAAGTATAAAAAAAAACTAAGAATGTTAAACTTGAACTCTATGACACCTAACCACAACTTTACCTGGCATGCGCGTATAAAAGGAATTTACAAAAAACTACAATCACGAATAGCACATCTCAGGAAAATAAGCCACCACATACACGGCTGCAAAACACAAACCATAGATCACATCTACAAAACTTTTAGCAGGCCCATCCTGGAATACGGATTTGTGATTACATGCAATATGAAAGAACACCATTACACAAAATTGGAAAAGTTCAAAACTGCGTTACACGATTAGCATACCACCTCCCATACTACACAGCATCATGTTAAGTAGAAAACCATTCAGAATTATCCCCCATTAAAACAAAAATAGTTAATCTGGCTAGTAAATACTACAAAAAAATCCATAAATCGTAACTCGCTTACTTCACTTTTCCTTTCCATAACTGCTACCACACAATACTGGATAAAATACCTGTCTCAGTATAACTTTATTCACGAAGATAATAACATACCGTAACACATCATATAATGACTAAGTTTATGTGTCTAACTCTTAATTTTTTAGTATCTTTCAAGTCCTCCAACAACAACCTAAGTTACGACTCCCTTTTATCTGGGCACTGGTTGGGCATTAATTCGGTCCCGATCAGTTAAAATTGGTTTTCTCGGGGCACCGCTGCCCCCCCCCCCCACAAAAATCTAAGGCATTGGATTTATAGATTCCTGCCAGGTCCTGAAAAAGACCGTTTGTTGATGCTCGTTTCTTGCCTCTTCTTCACTTTGGCCTCCTCTATCTCGTCTCGGCTCTCTCTCTCTCAAGTTAGTATCCTCGCAATATAACATAATTTAACAGATCACCATGATATCTCTAAATAATCTCAGACAGTGAAGTAGAACCATCTCACTCCACTACGTTAAATACACCATTGCCTCGTGCGGGACTGGATAAGAACTTGGCCAGGGTCTCATTCGGCTCAAAGTTGTCGACATATTTTACAAAGTAGTCGTGTCCATCATTTCTATGCACTCGTCATATACAGCTTGTTGTAATTAAATATTGATTTTTTTTTTACTCTCTTCAACAGTTCTACCGGGCATGATGGTTAGAGTGATCGACTTGCAATCTACGGGTCGTGAGTTCAAATCCGGTCACCGTACAAGCTTGCTTTTTTAGCCGAGCAATCCCAATTTTCGTTGGTAAAAGAGCAGCCCAAGAACTGACGAAAGGTAATGTTGACTAGCTACTTTCCTTCTAATCTATCATATTGTTGCGTCAGCGAGGTCACATGACTAGTGTGACGTCACGTTTCTAGAACTATCTTGTTCCTTCATGAATGCCCTAGCATTTACTAGATAGGGTAGTCTGGTATATATATAAGAGGGTGACAACGTGACGCAATAATGTGTGTGTAGATAGTGAGTAATTGAACTGCAGTCAGAAGTATTGTTGACGTTCGTTGATATAGCGTTTGTTTTAGCGCGATTGTTGAAATTAAGTGTATCGTAAAGTTATATTCGGTAAGAATAAACCAGTTTTATTAAGTAAGGACTTGTGTCGCTAAAGTTTCGTCGTAACGAAGTTACGGAAAATCAGTTTAACAAACGGAGACGTAACAAATTGGTGTCAGAAGTGGAACGAAAAAAAAAATGGAAACGAGAGGCGGAAAATCAAACTACAACTTAGCAGACTTGATGGCAGCAATACAAGAGCAGCAAAAGAAACAAGAAGAACGAGAAAATGAACGAGAAAAGAAACAAGATAAACGAGAAAATGAACGAGAAAAGAAACAAGATAAACGAGAAATTAAACAAGAAGAGAGATTACAGCAGTTGTTAGAGGAACAAGAAAAGAAACAAGAAGAACGAGAAATTAAACAAGAAGAGAGATTACAGCAGTTGTTGGAGGAAAAAGAAAAGAAACAAGAAGATAAATTTCAGCAGTTGTTAGAGGAAAAAGAAAAGAAACAAGAAGAACGAGAAATTAAACAAGAAGAGTGATTACAGCAGTTTTTGGAGGAAAAAGAAAAGAAACAAGAAGAGAAATTACAGCAGTTGTTTGAGGAAAAAGAAAGAAACAAGAAGAACGAGAAAAGAAACAAGAAGAGAGACAACAGCAGTTGTTTGAGGAAAAAGAAAGAAACAAGAAGAACGAGAAAAGAAA
>NW_013665948.1:691297-692802 GCF_000517525.1 Limulus polyphemus | reverse complement strand
TAGAGGGAAGGCAGCTAGTCATCACCAGTCACTGCCAACTCTTTGGCTACTTTTTTACCAACAAATAATGGGACTGACCGTTACATTATAACGCTCCCACGGCTGAAAGGGCGAGCATGTTTTGTGGGATGGGGATTCGAACCCGCGACCCTCAGTTCGCGAATCAAGCTCCCTAACCCCCCTGGCCATACAAACGTTTACACCTATTTTTCTTTCCCTTGCTCTTCATCAGCCACAGTTTGTTTTGGTTCTGTGATACGAAGGACAAGGCCTAAGTGTTGCCCCCCCCCACTCCCAGTGGCTCAACGGTAAGTTTGAAGACTTCTAACAGTAAAAACTAGGTTTTGATGCCCGCGGTGGGCACTGCTACCGATAAACCATTGTGCAGATTTGTGCTTAACAACAAACAAAAGCCTAAGTGCCATTGATGCAAGAGCCCCCAGTGGCTCAGCGTTGAGTCTGAGAGCTCACACCGTTAAAAACCGGGTTTCGATACTCATGGCGGGCATAGCACCGATAATCCATTGTGTAGCCTTGTGTTTAACAACAAACAAACAAACAAATTGACGCGAGATTCAAAACAAGAGAGTTAAAAGCCCTCCAGTGACACAGCGGTATGTCTGCAGATCTGCAGACTTATACTGCTAGAATCCTGGTTTCGATACCCGTGGTGGGTAGAGTACAGATAACCCTTTGTGTAGCTTTGTGCTTAATAACAAACAACAACAACAGAGTTAAAAATTCGGGCTTAATTATCTCAGATAGTGTTGTTTAATAATTAGTACCCCAGTAGCTAAAGTGGGGTATTTCATCAAAACACTAGTTCTGTGGCTTGCTAGTCAACATTAATAATCAATGATCAGTCATACGCCATGAAAATCAGTCACAAAATATAAAACCTGAAAGAAGTATCCTGATATATATATATATATATATTCCCCAGTTAGTGAGTGCTTCCATTACTGTGCTTTATATCGGTGATTTAACATTATCACCTATGTCAAGTTTTATAGGGCCGCAATTCTTGTTGGTGATAAATTTTAACAATAAATGGACAGCACACAATCCACTTGTTTGACAAGGATTCCAAATAATTCACGCGCCGAAAAACCACCCTATCGCACTCCTAAACGAAAAAGTGTAGATGGACCTCGTGTAGCTTTGCGCGAAAAACCGACCATTCAAAGTGTTGGTTACGATATATTATGCGCATATATACTAATAATACGCTGAAAGGGTCGCTAACACTTCTAAAACAGCAACTTTTCGTCTACTACCTACCTACCTGGTTACCACAGTTGTATCCAGATCTTTAAATAATTGTCTCCTTTTCATCAAAGTCCATACGGGTGGATTCAATTACTTTAGAAAACCCTTTGACAAAACATATTCTTCTTTTCTATCTGTGTTTTTACAATACAAGCTGAGAAATTCCCTTTAGAAATCGCCCGTTAAGACTAAACTCACATGCAGTCTAACTTCACCTTTATATTCACTTTATTCTT
>NW_013665948.1:688344-690798 GCF_000517525.1 Limulus polyphemus | reverse complement strand
ATTTACAAGCTTTTCACACTCATCATTACTATATTTTTTTTTATCATTTAGGGAGCATTATAAACAGTTATGTTTTTAAAAGAAACAAAAACTTCTGTTCAATTAAACTAAACTATGCCTACCTATTTAAATATATTTACACATGGCTTGTGTATATCGTATATACACATATATATATTATTCATACCTTCGGTGTGTAGGACGCAAGCACATTTTGACTCCAAATTTGTGGGTAAAAAAGTGCGTCTTATACACCGAATAATACGGTACATAAGCAAACTTGTGATAAATTATCGCTTCTAAAAATACTAAATTTAACACTCATACTTTATAACTATCTAAATCACAACTCTCGTATTAAATATAAATGAAACAGTCATGTTTATCTATCGGTCTATATGTGTGTGAATCAATGTGTTGTATTATATACAATCTAGTTGCGAGGTATTGCACACTTCAAAGCTATTTTATTAAATTGTAAGTTTCTTTTTGTTGTGCAAGCATTAGAAATGCATTATCTTCATTGTATCTGGGGGTAATCTGGTATGTTATAATTATAATGGTAGTACTATTCGTGACGTATACGGTCAATAAATAATTATTTTTGTACGATAACAAATAGTATAATTAAGGAATGTTAGCACGTACCTTATTTTTCAAGAAGTTATTCTAATTGGAAAAAAATAAACTGTCTGAACTTTAACTTAGCGTTGTTATACGAATGTCAAAATAACAAAATTTAACATCAGTTTAAATTAATTGTTTAGTAACATAGACGTATAAACAGGCTTAACTGAAACTGATGAATAAGCTCTTTCATACTGCTTGATTTGAAACGAATCACTATACTCTTTACTAAATAATATTGGCTTAAACTTAAAATAAGACCCGAAACTCGAGCGCTTTCGAATAGTTGACAATTCTTCTTCAGGAGAACAATATTCAACTGTTCGAAAGCGCTCGAGTTTTGGGTCTTATTTTAAGTTTACTACACTTTATATGTGATCCTTTGTGCTAGCTCTGTTATCAAGATTAATATTGGCTTATATAGAGTGGCACAGCGGAAAGTCTGGAAACTGAGTTTCGATATCCCTGGTGGGCACAACACAGATAGTTCATTGTATAGTTTTGTGCTTAACTACAAACTGACTAACTAATCGAATGAAGCTATTTTTTATTGAAACTCTTCTGGTTAGTTTATAGCTGCTTGTATAAAGTAATGTTTTACTCTCATTCAAGACATGTTTCAATAATTTAAAACTTTCCTATAATATAACTTTCATGTTCTGATATCATTGTATTCAAGGCACAGCCTCCCCACACAACCAGAGGGCTAGTCCCAAACCTGTATGTTCAGATACCTCGTAGCTACACTCTTCAGATTCTGTCCTGACTTTCATGATGTCCATCCTCATGTGTGGACAGTCTGGAGACAACTACGGCACATGACAAGTTTGGAGTAACTGATGTACTGATTCTGCACTCTTTGTTAGTAATGTTAATCTTGTTGTTATGCTTCATGTCAATCATCATCAAGCAATTTCACTGAAACCATTGAACACGATTTCATTTTAATGGAGGTCAGTATTCGGCCCCATTTAAGTTTAATAGGGGGGAGCAATATTCGGCCCCACCGGGCGCTTATCATCACTGTCTACCAAGATCACGAAATTATGATCTGACCAGCATGTCCTCAACCCCACAACAGTTGGAACCAGTTGTTTCAAGGTTATGTTTCATGTCTATATCAACAACCTGATACAATGAACAGACTGAGAAACACGTGGTAAAGAAGTGCTGACATCCAGGATTCTAGGCCCATACTGGATGTTCGGAGAGACCTATACATTCTGATAACTCTAATGTTTAACATAGCTGAGTCATGGTATATGATATCCAGGATTCTAGGGCCATATTGGATGTTTGGAGAGACCTATACATTCTGATAGCTCTAATGTTTAACATAGCTGAGTCATGGTATATGACATCCAGGATTCTAGGCCCATACTGGATGTTCGGTGAGACCTATACATTCTGACAGCGCTAATGTTTAACATAGCTGAGTCATGGCATATGACATCCAGGATTCTAGGCCCATACTGGATGTTCGGTGAGACCTATACATTCTGATAGCTCTAATGTTTAACATAGCTGAGTCATGGTATATGACATCCAGGATTCTAGGGCCATATTGGATGTTCGGAGAGACCTACACATTCTGATAACTCTAATATTTAACATAGCTGAGTCATGGCATATGACATCCAGGATTCTAGGGCCATATTGGATGTTTGGAGAGACCCATACATTCTGATAGCTCTAATGTTTAACATAGCTGAGTCATGGCATATGACATCCAGGATTCTAGGGCCATATTGGATGTTTGGAGAGACCTATACATTCTGATAGCTCTAATGTTTAACATAGCTGAGTCATGGCATATGACATCCAGGA
>NW_013665948.1:682875-688007 GCF_000517525.1 Limulus polyphemus | reverse complement strand
CTGAGTCATGGCATATGACATCCAGGATTCTAGGGCCATATTGGATGTTTGGAGAGACCTATACATTCTGATAGCTCTAATGTTTAACATAGCTGAGTCATGGCATATGACATCCAGGATTCTATTGGATGTTTGGAGAGACCTATTCACTATTAGGTGAATACATACATTCTGATAACTCTAATGTTTAACATAGCTGAGTCATAGTGTTACTGCAAGCATTCTCAAGCTATGAAATGTGGCATCTCAGCACTTACATCTTCCCACCTGGTTTATGAAAACACTAAATTTCACTTTCGTCACGAGTTTGTTATCTATAACTCAGGAACTTGCAGAACATACGTCAATGAGATTTTGATTCCTAACCTATTTTGTTCAGCGTGTAATGGAAAAATGAATATCACATAGGTATTACACAGAACAGCGAAAGAGGTGTATCGAATGAATGGTTCCTTCTGGAAATGCCGATCCACGCTATGTCATCTGGTAAAGTGATAAACTACCTATTGGCGGTAGTTTTCTGAAGATATAATAGAATCGTTACCACGCTCTCTTGGCTAAACTAATTAAAAGCACAGAACCGAAGAAATAAGGTAAATTTTATTACGGGCAAGAAAGCAATATACAGAAATGGTAGTCCTTTATATTTAAACAGATTAATGGATACAGGACTAGCACAGCTATTACAGCTTCACGCTGAGGAAAGATATTTCGTCGACGTGTAAAAACAAAACAAAGGAAGAAGTTCAGTATCTATCAGCTTCGTACAAGTACAGTAAAGAATTCCCTGGATAAGGTGATAAAAATAAAGCACCAGGTCTTCAGAAAGACATCAGACTAGCTGTAATTACCGACTAGAGAAAATTCGTAATTGCTAAAACACATCAGTCGCCACGGCTGTTTACAGCGATTACATCCTCTGGTTCCAAGGGTTGTATCAAAAGTGTTAGGGTTGAAGTGCGTGCTAACTTCTCGCTTTTCAATTCCAGCATAATTAGATTGGAGTGTTTCACTTAATCAATAATGAATGTAAATCTTGAGGGAAACACGTGATTTTCGCGATATGATTTAGGATACGGTTTTTGTTTTGTTTCAGAATTTCACGCAATGATACACAAGGGTGTCCCTAATTTTGATACATTAGAAGGAAGGTAGCTAGCTAGTCGAAAGGACTAACCGCCAATTCTTAGAATACTCTGTTTGAACGAATATTGGGATTTATCCGCCCCTCTTGCAGAGTACCCAACCCATAGCCCCAAAGTGCGGATCGCGTTTTTGCGATTTTATATTAAATATTTCTTAAAGAAGAAAATCATAACAAATTAGCTGATCCGATAGCAAGCACGCTCCTGTATTCTCCTTATTCTCCAATCAGCTACACATTTGTGTTCTATTAACTGAGCGCATTGATTTTTTTACCATAAATTGAGTTAAATATGTTATGGACATCAGGTTCAAAAGGGTTAAGACATATAATTTATTATTTGAACAGTTTTTTACAGTATGTATCACATGAAAATAAACCTACAGGCTTGCGAACACTAACAGTTTCGACTCGCCTGGATGGACATGATGACAGGTGATAAGAAGTTAAAAACTTTAGGACCATCAAAATGAACTCTTTTATTTATTTATTTTTTGCCTCTAAGTGATTCTTCTCTTAATGAAATCAAGTATTTCATTCAAAACAATATTTATTACTGGGATAAGGAAAAATATACCAACGAAATGTTCTATCTATGTGATTTTCCTTATTCCAGTAAAAACCGCAAAAAAAAAAAGATATTGTTTTAAATAGAGTTTCCAAAAATGATACACGTGGTGGGCAGAGCACAAATAGCTCATTGTGTAGCTTTGTGCTTCATTACAAACAAACAAACCAATAATAGGTCTCCGTGTATACTAGACCATAGTATTTTACATATGGTGCTACTCCAGTAATATGGCCCCCCAGTAGCACAGCAGTATGTCTGCGGACTTACAACGCTAGAATCCGGGTTTCGATTGTGTAGCTTTGTGCTTAATCACAAACAAATAAGAGTGTTACGTATGCTGACACTATTTTAAACAATTTTTGAAATTAAATGCGATAGATATCCCAATTGCGTTTTATTTCCTGAAAAATATCAATCGTGTAAAATGAACTTGTTTGTAGCAAGTGTCTAAGTCATTTATTGTCTTACGATCATGGCTTGACGCAAATGAAATAGCAGAAGTTGTAGTGTCGATTGAAAAGAAAAAGAAAATAAATATTTCCTACCGTAAAGACGAATTGACCCTTCAGTTTCCCCTAGCGAGTTTTTTGCGAAACATCGGTACTTTCCGTAGTCAACAGGTTCAACGTTCTTTATGGTAAGTTTCATGTAAACCTTGTAAGTTTCTTCTCTAGTGTCACAGAAATATTTGTTGTTTGATACGATCATAGCGCCATCATCTTTTGTCCAATAGTTCACAGGCATGGGAAATGCTTCTGTGTGACATTCGAGCGTAACGTCACTTCCTAGTAACCCTCCGACCAATTGGTGAGGAATCCAAATCAGCGGTGGAACTGAACAAAATGATAGAACTTTATTACAATTGAGTTCGGATCAAATGATGATGCTTAGTACTTAAATGGTGCCGAAACTGAAGCTTGTTAAATAAAAAAAATGGCTTCTATATAATAATGAAGAACTTTCAAATGAAAAGTGATAGGTTTTTCCGACACTCTACTTAAACAATATTTTTTTAATAAAAATGATCCGACACTCTACTTAAACAATAGTTTTTAAATTCCGGGGATCCGGCATGGCCAGGTGGTTAGAGCACTCGACTCGCAATCTGAGGGTCGCGGGGTCGAATCCCAGTCCAACCAAACATGCTCGCCCTTTCAGCCGTGGGGGTATTATATGTGACGGGCAATCCTACTACTCGTTGGTAAAAGACTAGCCCAAGAGTTGGCGGTGGGTGGTGATGACTAGTTGTCTTTCCTCTAATCTTTCACTGCAAAATTAGGGACGGCTTGCGCAGATAGCCCTCGTGTAGGTTTGCGCGAAATTAAAACCAAAATCATACCAAACGTCCTCTGGTGGGTCAGACTTACAACACTAAATTCCGCAGTTGGATTACCTGTGATGGAAAGAGTGCAAAAAGGTCTCTCTATCCCTCTCACACACCGGTATTTTGTTTATATGTATAAATATATGTATGTGTACGTAAACTAGAATTCAATATAGATATCTATAATAAAACTTGATGTTTTTTTTTCTTTCAAACTGTTCTTTATTGGACCAGTTCCACAGCATCACAGGCTACTTCAGCGTAAATATTGTCCTTAGTAACTTTAATGTAACTTCAGAGTTACCCACAGTATAATTGAGGTACGTCCTTTTTATGCTACTAAGTGAAACAGGTTTGTCTACATTAAAAACAGAAATTTTCAAACAATAAAGTCACGTACCGACCCGACAGAGACGTTTACTGAAGTAATTTTGTTTAACCAAATTTCAGAAGGCCAAATTATAAGGAAATTAAAAAACTTTTTCGGCGCTCTAAAAATTCGTTTTATCTATCATTCCTTGAACACAAGACTTAAGAATAAAAAAAAACTTTGCTTCTCGCTACACTTAATTAAAACTAACGACCTTTGTTAGGCTTAGCTGTTGAACACAACAAAAAGATAGACAAAAGTTTTTTGATGAAGCATATTCATATGAAGTAAATTCGTATTTTTGTACTTTATTTTCTGCTTTGTGCTACTGCTTTTCCATGTCTTGAGATATTTTGTGTAGTGCCTATCTCGATTATTGCCATTACGCAGTTGCAACAACTTTTAAAAATACCCCCCTGGTTATTGGTTAGTAACCTAACTTTTGACAGTTTGATTGGTTAATTTCCTATTAGACTCAGTTATAGGTTACTGCGTCTTCAGTGATGTTTTTATCATCCAGGCATTCGATGCATTTAGTTTGCTGTTATAGATAAATGTCTAACCCTTGTAATTCCCAGTCGTGTTTATTTGTTGTTGTTTTTCTCTTTAGCGCAAAGCTACACATAAGGTGTTCTGTCCACCACGGGGAATCGAACCACGGTTTTCTTTTGTTTTTTTTTATTCCTATAAACTCCCAGTGGAGCATAGGGCCGCAACAACACCTCGCGAACGGAAGGTGTTGTTGCAGTTACTTGTAGCAGGTTGGTTTTTACGGGGTGGAGTTGCTAGCCCCGCGCCCAACCCTCCTCCTTTCTCATCCTGGACTTGTGACCAGACAAAGGCGGAGGTTGGCATGTTTGGTGTGACGGGGATTCGAACCTGCGACCCTCAGATTACGAGTCGAGTGCCCTAACCACCTGGCCATGCCGGGCCCGAACCACGGTTATAAGTTCTAAAATGTTATTACCGTTGACCCATTGGAAGACCAAGCATTTAAAAGAAATATCTATTTTAAACAACATGTCAACATATTGTGATAGGCTTCATAAATAGATCTAACAAGTATATATAAGTACTTTTCTAGACGTTTCGTCATACTCATAGTGCCTAATATCGATCGTTGATGGCGCCATCTGTGAGATATAAATTATGCGCCCTTCCTCAAAAAAAATGTAATCTTTCTAATGATTTACAAGATAATAAAATGTTATATTATATACTTGTATTAACTAAACATTATACGTTAAGGCCATATACACATAACATAATACGATAAACTTTCTAGGTGACAGATTAAGATGTCCCTCCTCATGAAACACATGTGGTAAAGCAATTGATTTAACATTCCCGTTGTTTTCGAAATACATAACTTATTCAGGCAGCAAATTCGAGGGGCAGACAAAATAACATCTAATGGAATATTTCGGCAATGGATAAAAACTGCTATATAGTTAATACAAGTATATAGTGTCCAAATATAACTCACTTTTAACGCAGCTAGGCCTTAACTGCTTTGGTTTACCTCGTCATTACAATATACTGAACGTGAATTAGACCCAAACACAGAAATTGAAATGATTTTCACATTAATTGGAATCTTAGATGATTTAAGAATTTTTGTAGTTTTTTTTTTTTTTTAAGTTTCACTGTATTTGCCAAAAAAAAAACAACAACAAACAAAAAATGATGTGTATTTTTTTTTCTTTTTTTGTAATGTACTGAT
>NW_013665948.1:676904-681918 GCF_000517525.1 Limulus polyphemus | reverse complement strand
ATTAATTGGAATTTTAAATGTTTTAAAAATTTTTTTTTTTTTTTTTTTTTTTAGTTTCACTGTATTTGCCAAAAAACAACAACAAACAAACAAAAATGGTGTGTATTTTTTTTGTAATGTACTGATTTATGAGAGCAAAAGGTTATACACATGTTTTTATGTGGTAATTAGTTCCGATTTCGGGTTTCTAAAATCAACTATAATTCTTTCAAAACAGTAGAAACAAAGATAAAAAATTAAGATATCCACATAACCTTCTTTTATCAATTTATCTTCCATAGAAATCCACATCTCCTCTTCGGATGAAGAAGAAATATCAAAGTCCTTGATACAAAACGGTATGTGAGATACTTCGGTACAATGTTTAGATGACAAGTACAATAGCTGGTAAAAGAACAAAATAATATTTGACTATTTTCGTACAAAGTGTGAAAGTTAATCAGCTATTACAAAACATATTTGCCGAGGATGTAAGTCTACAATTTCTACAAATAACTTGAATCAAAGTTAGAAGTGCGAACCTATCACGTTGCTGAGTAGAGAGTATAATGGTGAACTGTACGAATATCGTAGTTTGAAACGGTTATTGAAACAATAACGTAAAATAAATGGAATAAATGGTTTATATGACACACACACACATGTTGACTCACTTCGTAAAAATGATAATGATTTTATAGTGAGTTATTTAGTTGAAAGTGAAAATCTGGATGTATCCTAAAGTATTGAAACACAGTGTAAATAGTATGTCAAATCAAAAAAGTATATAATAGTGGACTTTGTGTTTATCACATTGATGGATAGAGGGTATAATGATGCACTGTGTGAACAGCATGTTTGTTACATTAGTTAGTAGGGAGTATAAAGGCAGACTGTGTGAACAGCATGTTTGTTACATTAGTTAGTAGGGAGTATAAAGGCAGACTGTGTGAACAGCGTGTTTGCTACATTAATTAGTAGGGGTATAAAGGTAGACTGTGTGAACAGCGTGTTTGTTACATTAGTTAGTAGGGAGTATAAAGGCAGACTGTGTGAGCAGCGTGTTTGTTACATTAGTTAGTAGGGAGTATAAAGGCAGACTGTGTGAACAGCGTGTTTGCTACATTAATTAGTAGGGGGTATAAAGGTAGACTGTGTGAACAGCGTGTTTGCTACATTAGCTAATAGCAGGTGTAATGAAACTGTGTAATTGTTACTTTAGTTTTAAGCAATGCATATGAAAAGCTGACGTGAATGATGCGACCTAACTGATGGCCTCTAAGTGTTGAACAACAGACTTTACGAGTGGTGGTGACCTCTGTCAGACAAAACATACGTTTTAAATACTTTATTACATTTCTGTGGTTTATAACTCATAAAAAAGTGATAAAAAAGAATGGTAAGATTATCTACAAGTTAACATAAATTTTATCGTGTTTTCTTGGGCCTAAAGAGGCGAGTGTGTTAAATTAGTTGTTGTAAAGTAAAAGTGCAAAGCTTAGATGGCAAATACTTTGCTACAAACTATGAGCTGGTAAAATAACAAAATAATATCTGACTATTTTTGTACAAAGTATGAAAGCTGTGAAAGTTAATCAGCTATTAGAAATGCAAAGCTATCACGTTGCTGAGTAGTGTGAATAGTGCAGTTTGAAACGGTTATTGCAACGATAACATAAAATAAATGTAATGCGTTCTCTTTTATAGTGGCAGCGACAGCATCGGCAAACAAAACACAAACAACAGGCTTATTTGGAATACAATATTCTTATTAGAATTTTTAAGAACAAAGACCGAGTAACTAATTTAATATTATAGTTTGTTTGTTTCTTTGTTTTGAATTTCGCGCAAAGCTACACGAGGGTTATCTGCGCTAGCCGTCCATAATTTAGCAGTGAAAGACTAGAGGGAGGGCAGCTAGTCATCACCACCCACCGCCAATTCTTGGGCTACTCTTTTACCAACTAATAGTTGGATTCACCGTCGCATTATAACGCCCCCAGCGGCTGAAAGAGCGAGCATGTTTGGTGGGACGGGGATTCGAACCCGCGACCCTCAGCTTGCGAGATAAGCGTCCTAACCACCTGGTCATGCCGGACCTAATAAAATTATAGCACTAGCTTTGTCCGACCCGTCGAAATAATAATGTTATAGTACTAGCTTTGTCCGACCCGTCAAAATAATAATGTTATAGTATTAGCTTTGTCCGACCCGTCAAAATAATAATGTTATAGCACAAATAATAGTTTTGGTCGGATATTGGATTTCGGATATCCGGCTCCTGATATCCGATTTGAATCGGATATTATCTGATCAGAAAGTAGATGTGGCCATACATAATGAAGATGCACCGCAAGCTAAGCTTTCGTTTAATTATCTAATATAAATAAATGCCAGTTGTCTTTTGGTAACCGCTCTGTTCATCTGTGACGCTTAGCAACGAAACTATACTATATATATAGCCCCCCAGTGGCACAGTGGTATTTCTGCTAGCTTACAACGCTAGAATCCGGGTTTCGATACCCGTGGTGGGCAGAACGCAGATAGCCCATTATGTAGCTTTGTGCTTAATTACAAACAAACAAACTATATATATATTAGATTCGAACTTAAAAACGCAGAAAGAATATTTTAACTGTATAGGTTACTTTAGCATTAAAACATATTAACATTTGTTTAAAAGTGTTGAATGTTTATGAGAAACATATTTTGACGGGTCAGACAAAGCTAGTACTATAATATTATTTTGACGGGTCAGACAAAGCTAATATTATTTATTTATTTTTTCACATTTTCGGGCAATTCACAAAAGGGTTCTTTCTATCTAACGTACACATTTGAAATGATAAACAAAAAGGTATAGTATGTACATGTAATGTCTTTAAATGTGCTGCACCCCAGTAGCAAGTCTGACGGCCCATATAGCTAAACTCGGGGTTACGATACTCGTGGTTGGCACAGCACAAATAGCCCATTGTGTAGCTTTGCGCTTAAGAACAAACAAATTAAATGAGTTTTTATTTGCAGCTGTGACAAACTTATGCTTCATTCTTTGTACTGGCAAAGTCAATGGAGGAAACATTTATTTTTAACATCAAGTGAATACCTTTTTTTGCCAAGAGCTGATTTAAAAATCGCTCATATGTAGCCAAAGTGTTATGAACTATGGGTTAGTTTTTTAGTTTAGGTCTAAACCACGTAAACTTTTGCAGGTAACATACCTAACTAAATATGCTGTGAAGACTATTTAAAAAAAAACAACAGTTTCGGTTATTTTCAATTTTGTTTGACTAACATTTAGGCGCTTAGGTAATAACAATAAGCATGCTATCTTTATCACAGGAAAGAAACAATGGCCCCCAAACTCCGCAGAAGGCAAACAAAAGACCTCTTTCGAAGACGCAAAAGACAAGAGACTAGGTAAAGTTTATATAACTGTTTTTTTGTTGTTGTTGTTATTTTTTCTACTATCATAGTGTTTAATATTCTATCATGCATCTTTTTTCGTTCTTCCGCCTGATCTATGTACTTAGGTAGGTTCTAATCTTTCTACTAGGTGGTGATGTGAAGATTAGCAATGATTATACCAAGCAGGCAGACAGAACTGGTTACAGCGCTTCCAGCACCTCAGGTATTATTGGTAATATTTCTTTCATTGTAAGTTTTGATGTATAAATTGGTTTAATAGAGTAACTGAGTTAAAGTTTAAAAAGCTTTGCTAAGCCTAAAATGATTATAACAAGTAGGCAGACAGAACTGGTTACAGCGCTTCCAGCACCTCAGGTATTATTGGTAATATTTCTTTTATGGTAAGTTTTGATGTATAAATTGATTTAATAGAGTAACTGAGTTAAAGTTTAAAAAGCTTTGCTAAGCCTAAAATGATTATAACAAGTAGGCAGACAGAACTGGTTACAGCGCTTCCAGCACCTGAAGTATTTTTGGTAATATTTCTTTTATTTTATTGTAAATTTAATGTATGAGTTGGTGCAATAGGTTAACTGAGTTAAAGTTAAACACTTTTGCTAATCCTAATAGAAAAATCTAGTAAATTCATGCAATATCCGGTAAAACAGCGCTGAATAACTTTTAACTCTCCTTGTACAGGCTGAAGGTTATAATGGTCAATAACTATTTTAGGGATTTGTTATAAAGTCCTACGGAAAATTCAGTAATTATGTGTTGTTTGTTTAGGAAATTATTTCAGTGTTTCAAATGTTGTAACGGATATTGTAGATTTAAAATAAGATTATTATACAAAGTAAATGGAGTATATATATATATATGTGTGTGTGTGTTTTAATGACATTCTTCAATTTTTTTACGAAATAAAACATGCTTACCCTTTATAGATTTTACTAAATGGTACCCAAGTTTCCTTCTTTAACATCACATAAAATACAATAGTTTATTACTGTCAGCGCAGCTCTTTAGGTATAACTGAAGGGAAATATTGTATGTTACCATTGTTCGCATATAGTACAAGATAACTGTTCGAAACGGCTAGAAATTGGTGCATTTAAATTTCCCCCTAGGTTATAATTAATTTTGTTTTTAACATTTAACACGTAGACATATGACCGAAATTAAGAAAATAATTATCTTCATCTTTAAAACCAAGTAAAATACTAATAACAATTTGAACTTACGTATTGATAAAAAAAAAGTCGAACTAATGAATAAACTATTACGTCAGTAACAATTTATATATTTGAGACTTTATCACAAAACTGAATGTTTTTTACTCAACATTGTGTATATGTATATATATATAACTTTGTAAAACGCCATACAATAATCAGAGTCCTCCAGCTGTCACTAAATCACATGTTGTGTCGTATCAATTATACCTTTTTACCGACAACCATTGTGGGTAACATTCAGGATCTGAACCAGTTCAATAAATCATTTTACCTGACAACCATTGTGGGTAACATGGTTGTCAGGTAAAATGATTTATTGAACTGGTTCAGATCCTGAATTGTGGGTAACATTCAGGATCTGAACCAGTTCAATAAATCATTTTACCTGACAA
>NW_013665948.1:666396-676645 GCF_000517525.1 Limulus polyphemus | reverse complement strand
GGTAACATTCAGGATCTGAACCAGTTCAATAAATCATTTTACCTGACAACCATTGTGGGTAACATTCAGGATATGAACCAGTTCAATAAATCATTTTACCTGACAACCATTGTGGGTAACATTCAGGATATGAACCAGTTCAGTAAATCAGTACCTGCTCCATCAAGCTTCGTTTTCATATCTATCGTACTGGACTGGAGCTTTAGATGTTATAACCTGTAATCACAGGAAATATCATGCTAAAGGCGCGAAGAATTGTTAGACTAATATACCCAACAGAAAAGCGTGAGTGCCTCAGAACAGCACGTCAATGACTGGAGTTCACCAACTTATTGTAATGTAAATTATGTAACTTCGTGACCATAAAAAAAAAAATGTCATTCGATCAAAATAACATGTTATCGCAGGATAAGCGGCTAATATATTCTACCATAAATCAAAAGGTAGCTAAGAACTTATAATAACATTAATTAGAGATTACTTGTGTGTGAAAGAGGAGGAGACGTAGCTCTGATAGCTGAAAACTAATTCTGCATCTTCTCTATATAAAGAGTTGTAAGTCGAAATCTGAACGAAAAGATTACTAGTACGATATTTTTTCCAATTTAAAGAACTCTGCAACCTGTATATATGCATATTGTGTCTAGTTTTTTATAAAATTAAATGCTAATTGTTTTTATCTTGTGGTTTATGATTACTGATACATGTTTTGAAGACGGAATCGTTACTTTAAATGAATAAGGATTGCCTGTTGTATTTGATATTTTTGTCACTTTTAGCGTGTAGGAACTGTCATGTAGTTGGTGTCTCTTCTTACTTTTAGCGTGTAGGAACTGTCTCGTGTAGTTGGTGTCTCTTCTTACTTTTAGCGTGTAGGAACTGTCTCGTGTAGATGGTGTCTCTTCTTACTTTTACCGTGTAGGAACTGTCTCGTGTAGTTGGTGTATTTTCTTACTTTTAGCATGTAGGAACTGTCTCGTGTAGTTGGTGTCTTTGCTTGCTTTTAGCGTGTAGGAATTGTCTGGTTTAGTTGGCGTCTTTTCTTAGTTTTAGCGTGAAGCGGAAGTCCTGTTAGTTTGGATTTTTTGCTACTTGTAGAATGTATGGACACTTGTAGTCTCTTGTAGTTGTGTTACTTTTATCGTGTAGGAAAAGCATACTTAGAAGATGTTTTTTCTTACGATTTATTATGTATGGACATCTTCCTGTAATTTGTGTTGCTTATTATATGTAATATACAGGGAAAGCCTTCTGTACTTTGTGTTTATAATTACGTGAGGCTTGACGTAAAGATTATCGTTTGAAGTGGTAACTATTTTTCATTATTGTAAATGAGTTCACGCTGTTTCCTTCATGTAATGTTCCTCGTACTTTTTTAAGAAAAGGTTGTTTGTTTTTTTCAATTATTTTTCTTAATCAACTGAGTAGCAATATTCTTTTGTATGCATTTAATATTTGTTTTCTTAATTTTAGCAGTAGTAGTTGAAACCTGCAGTTAAATTCTTTATTATTTTTGAATAATTGAAGCTTGTCCTGTAGTTAATCTTTAAAGTACGTTTACTTAGTAGGGACTACATCCTACTGTTGGTGTTTGTTGTTTAGTGTTAAAGCTGATTTGTCAGCCCTTTCAGCCGTGTGGGGGGGGGGGGGGTGTTATAATGTGACGATCAATCCTACTATTCGTCTGTAAAATAGTAGTCCAAAAGTTGGCGGTGGGTGGTAACGACTAGCCTTTCCCTCTAGTCTTTCACTGCTAAATTAGGGACGGCTAGTGCAGACAGCCCCGTGCAGCTTTGAGCGAGATTCAACCCAAACCTTTTTTTTTTTATTGGACGGAGTCTACTTCTACAACGGATGCTGTTATTAGTGCTACAGGCCACCGCCTGTCAGGAGTTCATTGCGTTATTTACAATCTGCTTTTGTCTACTCGTTGTTACTGTATTTTGGGATAAGTATAGGTTACATTCTTCACTCTTGTAGTCGGTATTTGTCGTTGTCTCAGATGAAAGGAAGGTTTTGTCGTTATATTCTGTATTTTATAGTTGTTGTTACTTCAGGAATTTTGTTGTTTTACGTTTTGCATTATTCAAACTGTCGACAGTTATTCTTATTCTATGTAAGAGAAGACGTTCCTAATGGTGACAAATTTAACAGCCAGTGAACAATATATTTTAAAGCTTTAAACATGTCATTTTTTTGCAGTTTTGGGAGTATTCAGAAAAGACCAACTTCTACCGAACATTTTATACTGGCTGTATTTTGCGGCGTACTTTCTACTTCAGTTGAAGCCTCTTACCGCTAGATGGACAAACAGGTGATAACAAAGTTAGTCAACAGGACACCAGATGGCAGGTGGATCGATCACAGAAGGTTTTGGGACTGGGACCAACGACTGTGGATATTTTGAAACCAAATAAAGACGTGTTGTTTTTCGCAAGATGCGCGTCGAATCAAATTTGCTTTTAAAATATCAATATCAGAAGTTTAATTCCTTCTAGAAAAGTATAATTTGACTTCATGGATCAAAATGTGGAAAAGAAGAACGGGCATGCGATTTTTGACACATTTTATATTATATACTTATGTCAAAAATGCTCGAAGCAAAATACGTGTATAGTATTCTGGTTCCTGGTAGAATATAAGCGAAATAAGATAAAGTAATATAAAGTGTAGTTTTTAAGGATACCTAGTTGAATTTAAAAAGCATTCTTAAGAAACAACCAGCAGCGTAAACTATACCCGTTCTCAAATAATATAATATTTAGATATTTTAGTGTGGTGTTAATGGTCATATTCTATTTTATGTTTTACTTTTGGGTTGATTAAATCATGTTCTACTGGTTGTTTTATCAATAAGATATTGTAAAAGAACATCTACTTATAGTTAACGTGATTTATGAGAAGCGCCACATTGGCATCCGCCATCTTGGGCGTCTAACCATGATAAGTTTTGTGACTTATCAAATGTCAGTAATTTCTATAATTAATAAACAGTATGATGCTTATGCAATATTTAGTGACAAAGTTCAAATTTATACAAATATTACTTAACAGATCTATTCTGATAACCTTCACAAAATATGCACTGTAGATAGGGGAATACTGTGAAGGTTATCTCATAACTTTATCGTCCCATACTGATCTGTTGTTTATTATTTATTACAAGATACAGATTACTCTTTGCCATTTCCATTCAGTTAACCGTGATTATCCACATGATTTACGATGTTTTTTTTGTTTGATTTATTGCTTAATGAATAAATATATATTAATTATAAAGTTGTACGATTGTTAACCCACTTATTGAACTTTATTTTTTCAATTACTAGTTTAAGAATAGATGTAAGCTACGAAATTTAGTATTTCGTAATTCAAAAGTACTAGATATCTGGTTAATATAAGTTATAAGATTAATTAAAATCATATCAGTGAAATAAACATCAATATAAGTACATTGTGCTAAATGTGATCTTCAAAATTATCAAATACTTGGTAAACAACACTATTTAAACTGTATTTCAAAGAAATCTATCCTAACGTGGTATACTTATGATTTAACAACTTTTCATTTGTCAAGAATTTGGCGTTTTATTGTATTAGCTAGAGAATAAAGTTTTACCGTGGGACACAAGTCTTTCTGAAAATAGCAGTAGTTGTTTAAACACTAATAACGTGCAATATAAGACAGCAACATTACTTATAACGCTAAAAATCGGGGGTTCGATACCCACGGTAAGCATAGTACAGAAAGCCCGTTGTGTAGTTTCGCGGTTAACATAAACAAAAAAAAAAAAACGTAATATAAAAAGCGAAAAGACGAGACAGCTTTGGGAGCGTATTCTTTTCATGTCATAATTCAGTAGGAAATGTAAGGAATCCTGCAGTTTGATAATCGGTCAATATTATGGCCCGGCATGGCCAGGTGGTTAAGGCACTCGACTCGCAATCTGAGGGTCGCGGGTTCGAATCCCTCTCACACCAAACATGCTCGCCCTTTCAGCCGTGGGGCCGTTATAATGTGACGGTCAATCCCACTATTCGTTAGTAAAAGAGTAGCCCAAGAGTTGGCGGTGGGTGGTGATGACTAGCTGCCTTCCTTCTAGTCTTACACTGCCATATTAGGGACGGCTAGCGCAGATAGCCCTCGTGTAGCTTTGCGCGAAATTTACAAACAAACAATAAATATTACGTTCAATTTTAATATTGTTGAGATGTGTGCATCGGTTTCCATCTGTAATAATCAGTTTTTTATTTTATTTTCTTTATTTACTTACCAGAATAGCTACACTCATTTAAAAACTTCTTCTTTTGAAATAATGCTTTAATATAAAAAAATACAAATTTTCTTCCATACGTTACTGCGCAAGTAATTAAACTAAATTTGCCGAATTTAGGCTTAAGGAACTTTATCAATTTCACAGTCATATTTTTACTTTAAATGTCTTCAATGTGGAACGTTTTGTGAACAGGTATCAGCACATTTATTTATTCTAACACAGGATGAATTTCTTCTCGTATCGATTTTGCGGGGAAAGTACTCGTTCTTAGTGCTGACGCTGAAATAATATATTTTAATTAAACCACAAGTGCTCGACTTTCGTATTTATCATGAATTTTTAACAAAAAGTTTGTTTGTTTGTTTGAAGTTAAGCACAAAGCTACACGATGGGCTATCTGTGCTCTGGCCACCATGGGTATCGAACCCGGTTTCTAGCGTTGTAAGTCCGCTGACATACCGCTGTGCAACTGGGGGGCTTAACAGAAAGAAAAAGTGTTTTGAATTCCAATAATTTACACTAACGCATTATCTGAAACAGCGCCCCCTATTCCAAAATTTAAAAAGGGTGTCCTCCACTACCTCAGATATGATCTACTTATAATCATTACAATGCAAGACTAATAACTTGTCACTAATCAATATTTAATATATATTGTGATGCAAAAGTTACGCATCTTATATTTCTAAGTTATATTTGCCATGATTTACTAAGTTTTTTTAGTTTGTTACAATAAGTTATTGGGATTTAATTAACCTCGCAAAGGCGTCTGGGAGTATTTCTGCTTGACTTGAAACCAACAGTGCACGTTTCGAATAGTTGTAAGTGTAGTACTTTGAAAAATCATGGTGATACGTACCTTTTGCATCACCCTGTATTATTTATTTATATTTGATACTTGCATATATATATAGAAAGAGAGAGACGTATCCCTGAGATGAGTCAGCAGTAAGACTTTGGGCTTACAGTGTTAAAATCTGGGATTCGATTCCTTGTGGCGAGCAGGTATTCCATTGGGTAGCTTTTGTACTAAGATAAAATAACAACTCTCTAAGTAAAATAACAAGCGTGTTATGTCAGTCCTCCAACCATTCTTATCCATTCTCGATTTACAAGCTAAAACTTCGGCACGCGCGATCAGCAGAAATATATTTGATTATTAAATTTTCCTAAAATAGAAAAAAAAAAAAAGTTGTGCTTCCTTACCCATCCGACAATTTTTTCGTTACCTCATCAGCCCCGTGTCTCAGGTTAGAAACCGCTGAACTATAAAATATTCAATGAAATCAAACATAAAAATCCAGCATACTTTTAAAATGTAACTTTCAAATTATCATTCATGTGCGATAAACTTGATATATTTTCATCATTTCCTGATAAATATTTACCGTACAAACATATATTTGTTACCATCAGTCCCATGACCCCTCCCTGGTAAACATTTACCGTACTAATATAATAATCACCATCAGTTCCATGACCTCTCCCTGGTAAACATTTACCGTACTAATAAAATCGTTACCATCAGTCCCATGACCCCTTCCTGATAAACATTTACCGTACTAATAAAATAGTTACCATCAGTCCCATGACCCCTTCCTGATAAACATTTACCGTACTAACATAATAGTTACCATCAGTCCCATGACCCCTTTCTGGTAAGCATTTACCGTACTAATATAATAGTTACCATCAGTCCCATGACCCCTCCCTGGTAAACATTTACCGTACTAATATAATAGTTACCATCAGTCCCATGACCCCTTCCTGATAAACATTTACCGTACTAACATAATAGTTACCATCAGTCCCATGACCCCTCCCTGGTAATATTTTACCATACTAATATATTAAGAGTCATCATCAGTCCCATGACTCTTCCCATTAGTCAAATCAATGTGATCTGACCTAGTTAGAAGTGTAGTTTGGTAGATGAGAACATTGTATAAACTAAAGAGTCCTTCAACATTTTTCTCCAACTTCTTTCATATTTTTGTTTGTTTGTTATCTCGATTGTTGTTATTTTCCCCAGTAATAATAGTTCTGGTTATGTAAAAAGCAAACTTATGTTAATTTTGAAAAGGCCTTAGTCACTTCCGACAAGTATGTCATTCTATCCCTCCCCCCCAAAAAAAAGAGCAAACAACCACACATATGTTAATGTGTACTGTATAATTCATTTAATTGTTTTACACAGAAATCAGCTGATGTTATCAATCTTGTGCTTCCTTACAGTCTGAGAGTAAAAATCGTTTTGTTCAATTTGTATCCGGCGGATCATACACTATAATGAATGTGAAGTAGATATCCATATTTAACGAGGTATAGTTATTCTAACTACTATAAAAGTGATTGTTATAATGTAATGTGTAACAAGAGTAAATAAAAGATTTTTTTACAATAATCCCATATTTTAGTGGTGTTTTAACTAAATTAAACATCGGAGAAAATAATAGTAACATCAGTAATATATTTACAGTTAATAAAAGTAGAAGAACGTTTCCAGATTTATCATATAAATTACCGAAAATTTTCACAAAGAAAATATTTAAAAAAAGAAATATCGATCTGCTATCTAAAGTGTTACCAAACAAAATTATTTCAAGAAGAGCAAAAAACATGTCTAGGACAAGCTGGTGACGCAGCAAAGCTTAGCTACACAAGGCTGAACAAACATTTGTACATTTTGTGAGTTCTAGTTACCAATTAACTTGCCAAAATATCGCCTATTCACATTTAAAATTAGCATTGAATCGGAAAACTTCGGAAGGTACAGAGCCAAGCGCGGTCCAATTCTTAACTTGTTAGTTTTTAGTTCGCGTCTCGTTACCAACACCAACAACAACAAAAAAAACTCTCAATATTTGATTTGACAAGAGTAGCCCAAGAATTGACGGTGGTTAGGGTTAACTAACAGCATTTCCTCTATTCTATTACTTCAAAATTAGAGACATTTAGCACTGACAGTCTTCGTGTAGTTTGGCGCGATATCCATCACACACACAATCAATTTTGTAAAAAATGTTGTTCGCGTTCTCACGAAAGAAACAACTCGTATACAAGGTGGAAGATAAATATTGTGAACGTTTCGAGGTTGAAGATTTTTCGAAACGAAAATATTTTTTTTGTAAACTCGACAGAGAGTAATGAAAATCAGTTTTAGTTGCATACTTTTTGTCGAATAAATGTTAGATAAGTATTTTTGTTTAACAAAGTAGCATCATATTTTATGTTGATTTCACTTCAGCGAGTCTCAGAACTGACAGCGAGGTTTAACAACTTCAAGTTGGAATTAAATAAACTATAATGTGACAGCAACTTCCATTAGACATTAGTGAAGGAAACTTAAGTTAGAGGTCAATGAAGACATCTTGAAACACCAATAACAAATGGTGCTGCAAGTTAGAATATTATTGTGAAGACCATGAAACTTCAATTACAAACAAAGTATTCGTGTAAACTATATGAAACATGAAATACGAAATTAAACCGTACAAAACCATTATTGTGAAGACCATGAAACATGAAATACGAAATTAAACCGTACAAAACCATTATTGTGAAGACCATGAAACTTCAATTACAAACAAAGGATTCGTGTAAACTATATGAAACATGAAATACGAAATTAAACCGTACAAAACCATTATTGTGAAGACCATGAAACTTCAATTACAAACAAAGGATTCGTGTAAACTATATGAAACATGAAATACGAAATTAAACCGTACAAAACCATTATTGTGAAGACCATGAAACTTCAATTACAAACAAAGGATTCGTGTAAACTATATGAAACATGATTAAATCATACAGAAGAATAATTATAGCTTTACAAGCAGAGGCGTCGCTAGGCGTTGGCACACAGGGCCTACCCTGATTTTAATTGACAATGGCCAGGATCCCAAGTTTGTGTCTTGAAAAATCAGAATAGAAAACTATGATCGATATCATACTGAAATGCCGAAAATCCCGCGTCTATAGTTCCTAGCCTTGAATCTTTTAAGCATCTAGCGACGCCTCTGTCTACAAAAATGATTTGCATATGATAATATAGCGACGAGTCGAGTGCCCTAACCACCAGGCCAAGCTAGGCCTAAGTCTCCGCGGTATTTAACATAGTTATAAAGCTAGTATTACAGTACGTTTAAATGTAAACTAGGCCTACAAATTTAATTTGATCAAATCTATCGTAATTGAGTAAATTTCATGTTTTATTTATTCTTCACTCAATCAATAACTTTAAGAACATGAAATAATATGCCAATTGTGAATTTTAGCAGATTAGATGTTAAACTTACCAATGACCCAAATCTGACGGTAGTTCTACGTTATATTTCTTTCAAATACTGATGACCTTTCTCAACCAATGTCTCGAATATAAAGTTCCCACAATTCCAATACACTTTTAACTGTTTGAGGCAATACGCTATATCTAGTAATGCTCAATTATACCTATGTCTATATCCATGTTTCTGTGTTTAATTTAATTTATAATTCTTCCCACAAATCATGGCAAGATAATTCAAAATTGTTGACCTACACAAAAAAAATCTTAAAAGTCGTAAGGGGATCCATGAATGGGGATCAGTGAAGTTCTGGGTATCTCTCTGGTTTGAATAAGTCGATTTAGTTGAAAATTGGTTTTAGTTTGTCAGAAATCTTTAAAAAACTCAAATTTTGAAAATTTTGAAACTGGAACATCTAGATGGTTAAAAGGGTTTGGGAGACTGTCAGAGCTAAATTTGCTGAGTTACATGAAACTGGCAGGAATGTCTAATTAAATAATCAAAACAAGAGTACTTTTAGATTTGTAAGTTTTTCAGTTTTGTCCACATACACACCCCACTCCTCACACACACATGAGGATAAAGTAGGTTTGGTTCGCTACGCGGATTTACATGCATACTGACAAGAAAGTGTAATTGGTCGTTGAAAACCAGGTGCGCAGCTGTTTTTTACTTGAATTATTTTGAATAATTTACCAGCTAATTAAGAAATTATAATAACATATTTTCTCTTTTAAAATCAAACTTATAAATTCCATGTTATTGTTTTTATGTGTGCGTGTTAGTTTACCTATAATTTATATCATGTTATTAAATAAATTAAATTGAAATACGTCAGAAATAACGGTTACAGCAGCCTATCGTCTTTAACAATTTTCAGTATAGTATTGTTGTTGTTGGTTTTTGGAATTCTAAAAAGACAAAATAATCTTTCCTTACTAACTTGTTTTTTTAATTCTATCTACTTAATATTGATTAAACAATCATCCTAGCCAATACACTCTATACATTTTACGATATTTTTAGGTTGTTCCAAAGTAATCATGTTAAGTGAAAAGATTTGTAGTCTAGTTCATTTATAAAACTTAATTCTGAATTCTAATAAAATAACCTACAAATCAAAAGCTAGGGTACGTGACTGCGGCGAGAGAGAAGCGCGTTACAGTCATAGCCTCAAAAATTTTCTAATTCCACTGATAAGTCCGTATTTCCAGCGAAAATACAATAAAGATTATTAAGCGATGTTTACTGCCATAAAGTTTGCCCGGATTTATTATTTTATTACAGCCCTCATATTTCAACTTAACAAGAAAATCATTAAGTTTATCCACTTGGAAATAATTACCACGAAAAGTATAGTTTTTTTTGTTTTGTTTTTTCGGTTTACAAGCGGTTAAACTAGTAACTTGGGCTACAATATAAGAGAATTGTTTTAAAGTTGAAGGAAAGGTTTCTGCTGCAAGTTTCACAAAACTAAGGCATTAAAACTAGCCTTCCAATCTGCCACACGCCGTCTGATCAGTGAAGCATTTTAAATATAATTAGTTAAGTGGTATTCAAACGACATTCGTCACGCATCACGACATTTTTATGGTCGTTGTTATCGGAAACTTTACCAATAAGATTTTTTTTTTTTTGGTAATTAAGCACAAAGCTACACGATGGGCTATCTGTGCTCTGCCC
>NW_013665948.1:642194-665369 GCF_000517525.1 Limulus polyphemus | reverse complement strand
CTAAATAATAATAATATAAATTTAATATGATGAGATTTGTATTTGAGAATAACTTAAGTTTTAGAGGTGCAGTATTTAACAGACTATTGTAGCGAATCCAAAGAAATTCAAGAAACTGAAACTGTATCACCTGACACTTCATTGAAGGTTATTAATATATCACATAAGCTGATGCCAACTAGAAAAAAAAAAGGATGGCCTTACACAATGTACTATTCGGTAGAATATTTAGTGATAAAAATTTGCAGGGTTTCTTTTTGGAGCTGTACATGGTGAATCCTAAAGTTACTATTGAAAAGAAGTTTATTGCAACAGTCATTCTTAATTTACAGCTTCTGACTAGAGGGAGAGCAACCAGTCAGTCACACCCGCCGCCCAACTGGCTACTTTTTAACGGAATAATTGAATTGACTGTCACAGTTTTGACGCCTCACAGCTGAAAGTGCGCAATATGTTCAGAGTCATATTGCATCTCAAACTTTGGACTTTTCGATACAGAGCCCACTTCCTCATATTGTTTGAAGTTATTGATACCAAACGGGAAATTTATTTTGTTGCTTACAAAAACACTGTATTATTTTTATATGAGAATGTTAATCGCACGTTATAATAATGATTTGCATATACTATTACAGTGAAATGTCGCCATAGATGCGAGTTGGGTGCCACAAAGCGAAAACTTAGTATCTATATGTTCTTTTTTTTTCATAGAAAATTCCCCGTCATTGGACAGTGCAATGATGACACTGATAGAGTTATGACTGGAGGTTTATGTCATAGCTCTTTCCAGAAGGATGTTCGAATCGCGAGGTTTCAAGTGAAAAGATGTAAAGCTGGAAGACAGAACATTTTGAAGAATGGAGCCTTCAATATCCTGTACGAAAGCGACAAGACTTACACAACAGCTGTTAGTTTGTTTTGAATTTCGCGCAAAGCTCACGAGGGCTCTCTGCGCTAGCCGTCCCTAATTTAGCAGTGTAAGACTAGAGGAAAGACAGCTACTCATCAGCACCCATCACCAACTCATGGGCTACTCTTTTACCAACGAATAGTGGGATTGAGCGTAACATTATAACGCCCCCACGGCTGAAAGGGCGAGCATGTTTGGTGTGACGGGGATTCGAACCCGCGACCCGCAGATTGCGAGTCGAGCTTCCTAACCACCTGGCCATGCCGGGCCAACAGAACAGATGTTTAGGATAGTAACAGGTTCAGACACCATGCCCCATGCAAATATAGTCCAAGTTCCTCATTCTCAAAGTGAAGACTATGGTTTGTAACTAATACACTGTGGCTATGGCGTGTAACTAATACATTGTGGTTATGTTGTGTAACTAATACACTGGGGCTATGTTGTGTAACTAATACACTGTGGTCATGGTGTGTAACTAATACACTGTGGCTATGGTGTGTAACTAATACATTGTGGCTATAGTGTGTAACTACTCACTATGGCTATTGCGGGTAACTACCACACTGTGGCTATGGCGTGTAACTAATACACTGTGGCTATGGTGTGTAACTACCCACTGTGGCTATGGCGTGTAACTACTACACTGTGGCTATGTTGTGTAACTAATACACTGGGGCTATGTTGTGTAACTAATACACTGTGGTCATGGTGTGTAATTAATACATTGTGGCTATGTTGTGTAACTACTCAATGTGGCTATGGCGTGTAACTAATACATTGTGGCTATGTTGTGTAACTAACTCACTGTGGTTATGGTGTGTAACTAATACACTGTGGCTATGGCGTGTAACTAATACACTGTGGTTATGTTGTGTAACTAATACACTGTGGCCATGGTGTGTAACTACTCACTGTGGCTATGTTGTGTAACTAATACACTGGGGCTATGTTGTGTAACTAATACACTGTGGCCATGGTGTGTAACTACTCACTGTGGCTATGGCGTGTAACTAATACATTGTGGCTATGTTGTGTAACTAATACACTGTGGCCATGCTGTTTAACTAATACACTGTGGCTATGGCGTGTAACTAATACATCGTGGCTATGTTGTGTAACTAATACACTGTGGCTAGGCTGTTTAACTAATACGCTGTGGCTATGCTGTTTAACTAATACGCTGTGGCTATGCTGTTTAACTAATACTGTGGCTATGCTGTTTAACTAATACGCTGTGGCTATGCTGTTTAACTAATACGCTGTGGCTATGCTGTTTAACTAATACACTGTGGCCATGGTGTTTAACTAATACACTGTGGCCATGCTGTTTAACTAATACACTGTGGCTATGCTGTTTAACTAATACACTGTGGCTATGGTGTTTAACTAATACACTGTGGCTATGGCGTGTAACTAATACATTGTGGCTATGTTGTGTAACTAATACACTGTGGCCATGGTGTGTAACTACTCACTGTGGCTATGGCGTGTAACTAATACACTGTGGCTATGCTGTATAACTAATACACTGTGGCTATGGTGTTTAACTAATACACTGTGGCTATGCTGTTTAACTAATACACTGTGGCTATGCTGAGTGTATTAGTTAAACAGCATAGCCACAGTGTATTAGTTAAACAGCATAGCCACAGTGTATTAGTTAAACAGCATAGCCACAGTGTATTAGTTATACAGCATGGCCACAGTGTATTAGTTAAACAGCATAGCCACAATGTATTAGTTACACGCCATAGCCACAGTGAGTAGTTACACAACATAGCCACAGTGTATTAGTTACACGCCATAGCCACAGTGTATTAGTTATAGTGGCTATGCTGTTTAACTAATACACTGTGGCCATGCTGTTTAACTAATACACTGTGGCTATGGTGTGTAACTAATACACTGTGGCTATGCTGTTTAACTAATACACTGTGGCTATGCTGTATAACTAATACACTGTGGCTATGGTGTGTAACTAATACACTGTGGCTATGCTGTTTAACTAATACGCTGTGGCCATGGTGTTTAACTAATACACTGTGGCTATGGTGTGTAACTAATACACTGTGGCTATGGTGTGTAACTAATACACTGTGGCCATGGTGTTTAACTAATACACTGTGGCTATGCTGTTTAACTAATACACTGTGGCCATGCTGTTTAACTAATACACTGTGGCTATGGTGTGTAACTAATACACTGTGGCTATGGTGTGTAACTAATACACTGTGGCTATGCTGTTTAACTAATACACTGTGGCTATGCTGTTTAACTAATACACTGTGGCTATGCTGTTTAACTAATACACTGTGGCTATGGTGTTTAACTAATACACTGTGGCTATGCTGTTTAACTAATACATCGTGGCCATGCTGTTTAACTAATACACTGTGGCTATGCTGTATAACTAATAAAGAAAAATTAAACAAAAATAATGTGTTTATTAATCAATATCTCGCTAATAAATATTAGTTAACTTGAAAATTAAATAATACTTTTTTAAGTTTTAAGGTTTCCCTCTATGGCTGTAAGCTTGAAGGCTTATTAACTCAAAAGTTCGGAGTTCGTTCCATATGGTAGTCATAGTGTCGATATCACATTGTGTAGCTTTGCGCTTAAAACTAAAACAAACTTGTTTTTAAGTTAGTAAGTTTTATAAGTTGTTTAATCAAAACCAGTTTTATTATTTCCCAGTGAGTCAGCGGCAAGTTTATGGACTTATATCCACGGTTAAATTCCTGACGATGGAAAGAGCGCAGAAAACTTATTGTGTGGCTTTGCGCTAAAACAAACAAACATATTCCGTTTATTTTCACGTTGAAAACATTCTGTAGCATTTTTAGAAAAAATAATAATTCAGTATTTATTATCGTTAGACGAATAACGTTTATGGTAAGATTTATTGTCATCTTCTTGAGTTATAATTTATACTTTTTAAACCACGTGCACTAAACACGTTTTATATTCAGTCAGACGTTTCAAAGTTTAGTTACGATTTCTTTTCATTTTTCAAAGCCAATCATACTGCTTCTGTGTTTTATCGTTTGTTTTCTTTTGGTCTGATAGAATAAATCAACAAAAGTCACTTATATCAATTATTTTTAAGTACTGTTAACATTAACTTACAAAGAACTATTTCTTTATTTTTTTAGGCTTAGAATAAATCACCAAAGTCAGGCTGTGATATTTCAGTTTGAAGTGACAAAAAGAATGAGCACGAAAAAAACAAACAAAAAACTCCAGGGTAATAAAGGTGAACATCCATTAAGTGAACACGAGGGGTCCATTTTCTATATATGGATTGATAGTTTGTCTCATCAGAGTTCCTTACGCTGGGATAGAAAATATAGTGATTATCCCTCAGGGGCTAGCAAACCAGGGTCAAGAATTAGTCTAAAAGCTTTCCAATTCAAGTTTGTAAAAGCTTCATTGATTATTAGTCTATAGCCTATGATATCAAACATCTTGATGTGTTAGAAGTTGAAAAAAATATATAATGTTTTTTTTTAATTGTTTTCATTATCGTAAAACCATCAATGATTTATCTCCTCTTATAACTTAAGTTCAATAAAAATAGAAAAAAGATATATATATATATATTACAGTGGATACCATAGTTTCCTTTCAAACTCCTCGGCATGTAAGTTATATAGTAACACTTACACATTCCACTGTAATTACTATTGTAACGTAAGTTCAAAAATATTAATCACGTAATGTACCTTTAGTGCTATGCTTTATGTAATCTATGTGTGGAGCATGTTATAAATCAGAAATAAGACCTTATCGTTGGTAAATCTGAAATAGATTTTACATTAAAAACCACGTAAAACATCAGTTTAAACTAGAGTACAATGCAGCGTTATAATCACTATTGTCGCTTTCTTCCGACGCCCAAACTAATTATTGCATGTACGCGGTTGGTTAATACCATGCGCGCGCGCGCACACACAAACACGAGGAATTAGCCTCGGCTGGTTTTGAAAATTCTATGAGGACATTAAACGTGGCGGGTGTTTTGGGAGTGGTGACACATTGGGATATTGTTTAAATATTTACATCATCAAATAGGTGCTTTTCACGTAGCCGTGCCATTACCGCCTCGTTCTGAAATTATTAAATCGTCATGGTGATATACATGTAGGCTTACAAGTTCCTTAGGTTCACTATGTGCAATCCGCAAGGGGAACAAATATTTAGGCTCAGTAATGGCTGGAGACGGCTTGAATGGGTAATGAAGAAAAACTTTAATATAACAGCAAATGTACAACTATGCAACAAACTGTAGAATACTGTTAGTATTTGGGTGTTTGTTCTTAGAGCAAAGCCACATCGGGCTATCTGCAGTACCCATAGCGGGGAATCGAACCGCGGATTTTTGTGTTGTAAGTCGTAAACTTACCGCTGATCCACTGGGAGACATGCTGTTAGTAAGAGGATACTATAAAAAAAACATGTTCAGTCCAAAAATATCGGGGTCGGGCATTGCCAGGTGGTTAGGGCGCTTGACTCGCAATCTGAGGGTCACGGGTTCGAATCTCCGTCCCACCAAACATGCTCGTGGGGACGTTATAATGCGACGGTCAATCCCACTATTCGTTGGTAAAAGAGTAGCCCAAGAGTTGGCGGTGAGTGATGATGACTAACTGCCCTCCCTCTGGTATTTCACTGCTAAATTAGGGACGGCTAGCACAGATAGCCCTCGTGTAGCTTTGCACGAAATTCAAAACAAACCAAACCTAAAAGATCGGGACGTTTGTGTTTCGTGTGACTTTTAACAGTAACAACAAAACTCTTTTTATTGTTTACTACAAAGTTTAAATAGAATATTTCACTTTAATGGACGTAAAGTATTCCACACAAAGTTTGTTTTGTTACTTGAATTTCGCGCAAAGCTACTCGAGGGACGTCTGCGCTGGTGGTCCCTAATTTTGAAGTGACAGACTAGAGAGAGAGAAAGCAGCTGGTTAACAGCTCCCACCACCAACTCTTGCGTCACTCCAATCAAACAGTAAGAGTGACCGTCACATTATAACCTCCCATGGCTGAAAAGGCGAGCATGTTCGGAGATGGGATTCGAACCCGTGACTCATACCTTGCCAGTCGAGTGCCTTAACCACCAGATCGTGCCAGACCTTCAATATAAAGAAAACAAAATATGCTGATCTCATCATCTTTTAGTAACAGTTTTAGCATGCTGTCGTTTATCCAACCCTTATTCCGGGATATTGCATCAAAAACGTCATTTTTCATACCAGAATATTCTAATAGCACACTTTGAAACTTCCGGAAAACTCAAGTTGATGGGAAAGTCTCCATGCTGTTAACACACACCCTAACAATAAAGATGATGCATACATTTTTGTCTAGCTGGACACGAGAGTCTGAAGATCAGCGCACACGCATTCCCACCCAGTGTTTTACAGAAAAATACAAGTAAAAGCTTTTAGCCTGACGTTGTCACACGGGCAACAATCTCTGATTGTTCTGTTTAGTCAACAAGACATTGCACGCGATCTATCGTGGATATAGATATTTCCTTTCAGGTGCGTCCACGCGTTCCATCAGTCACGAAAATGATTAGAGACCACGGGCATTTAATGGAACATTAGGCAAACTTTCACGGGACGTGGTAATAAAGTACCATCCTCTCCTCCCACAGGTAATCTCAGGGCGATCAGTTATATAGTTTGTGGCATCATTTTCCATTGTTCTTTAACCACGTCTGGCGGTATGTACAATCGTTTTAGCTAAATACATCGACAGTTAGTTCTTCGATGCTGCCTATAGGGGTCGCTTCAAACTAAGTCTATCTATACAGTTTCACTAAATTACATTCAGTAAAGTTAAATATCTAATGTAAGCACTTTTTCATTTTACGTTTACTTGATCATTTTTATTCCACTTCGTTTCCACCACTTTTCTTTACATTATTTCCTTAACTTTCATAAAAATATGAGATGTCATAATTTTCCATTTCTTTGTTGTTTTACACTGACTTCTTTCTACCAAGTTAAATATTTTATACACTGACTTCGTTCTGCCAAGTTAAATATTTTATACACTGAATTCTTTCTACCAAGTTAAATATTTTATACACTGACTTCTTTCTGCCAAGTTAAATATGTTATACACAGAATTTTTTCAGTCAATCACGGTATGATTTTATACAAATACTTCTTTCTGCCAATCATGATATTATTTTTTTACAATGACTTTTCTCTGTCAAGTATATATATATATATATTTACAATGACTTCTCTCTGTCAAGTACATATATATTTTTTTTATATTGACTTCTTTCTGCCAAGTACTGTATGAAAACATATGTATAACCATATTTCATATCCCTATCTATTAGCTAGCTATACATATCTGAAGAGTTTTGGTAAGTCATGCTCCGTGTGTTTTGTACTTCCCATCATTTGATGTTTTAGGAATCTGAATCAGTTTACTTATTCTATTTACTCGTACCAAGAGATTATACAAAGTAACTAAACTGAGCAAAATTTAATAGAACTCAATTCAATAACCGTTCTTGTTAGACCAGAGGAAAGGCACCTATTTGACAGTAACCACCGCCAACTGTTGGACCCCAGAGTGTGGAGCATGTTTTTGTGATGTGAGCCACGAGCCCTCGGATTCACAGTCCGAGCACAGTAACAATTAAACCACACTCGACCCGAAAATTTGACCAATAATGTTACAATCAGATAAACAATGATTCAGGTAGATCACCGACGAATTTCTTTGAACTCGTAATTTTATTTCGCGTATTTGGATTTATTACGTGGGAATTACAAATAAAACTATAATCAAATATTTTATAGTAGTTAGTCATTTTGCCGGTAGATGGATGATGCTCATATTTTAAAACAAAATGTCAAAAAATATATGTAATAAATGTGTAGTAATATGTTTTATATTTTGAGGAATGCTTAGTATCTTCATGTATTATAAACTAAGTAAGTCACCTTTTTATTAACATATAATTCTGCGTAATTTTGTTGGTTTAACAAAGAATGAACGTCAGTAAAGAACCGAAAGGGGTCATCTCAAATTTGGATGAAAATTTGCACAAAAAGAGTAGACAGAATTGTTTTGTTTGTTTTTAATTATGCACAAAGCTACACAGGGGCTATCTGTGCTCTGCCCACCACGGGTATCAAAACCCGATTTCTAGCGTTGTAAGTTCGCAGACATACCGCTGTGCCACTGGGGGGCAAGAGTGACAGGTATTGTAAACCATATATAAAATGTTAAGCCTTTTCCATGTCATAGCTTCCAATATATAGGAAAGTAGTATGGGTTGACTTATATATATATATGTTCATCTGAGTATAAATTCTATGTTAATTACTACTGAAATAGTTAAAGAAAAAAAAGTGTACATCATTTTAAACATATCCGATACATTAGTGATATCAGTAATAAATGGAAACATTTATTCTGCAATATAGCTTTTTGTTCGAGAAAAGCAGCAACTGAAGGCAAAATATCAGTGTATGTGTCTTCTCTCTGTGTGTCTGGGCCTGGTAATTGGGATGCTCCACTCGCACCCTGTTTGGTCCCGGATTCGAAACCCATCACCTAACGTGCTCGCCTTTTCAGCCGTATGAGGCGTTATAACGTGACTGTCAATCCACCTATTCGACTTGATGTCCCAAAAATTGGGGGTGAGTGGTGTTGACTGCCTTCCTGCTAGTTTATCACTTCTAAATTAGAGACGTCTGGTGCAGATAGCCCTCGAGCGCCTTTGTGCGAAATTCAACAAACAACAATAAGTAACCAGTCATGTCAATTACTGGTTCGCTATCATGATAACTAGCAAGTGCTCTAGGTCTTAACACGTAAAATATTCTAAAGCGTAAACTAACGATCGTTTACTTTTTATTCAGACAAAGCAGTTTACGTTTTACCGTTAACGTTAAGTTGACAAAGATATTTTTGTGTAGACTGAGGTTTGTGGTGTCCGACAACTTAGGTTTCAGAATAACTACCTATCAAATAGAAAAACAAACAGGTTTAAATTCCACACGTGGTCTTAGTTCTCACTTCCTAGGAAGCTCTAAAGCACTTAGAGACCCAATTATATTAAAATTATATTAATTATCTTTAAAAAAGGATTATGAATGGAAAAAAAAAAGGCATAAGGTGTTCATTCTCGGTTCCACAAATGAATGTTGGGAGACAGAAGTAACAAACATGAGAAAGTTAAGCGAACTTCGCTCTCGTTTCCACAAATGGATGTTGGGAGACAGAAGTAACAAACATGAGAAAGTAAAGCGAACTTCGTTCTCGGTTCCACAAATGAATGTTGGGAGATAAAAGTAACAAACATGAGAAAGTTAAGCGAACTTCGTTCTCGGCTCCACAACTGAATGTTGGGAGACAGAAGTAACAAACATGAGAAAGTTAAGCGAACTTCGCTCTCGTTTCCACAAATGGATGTTGGGAGACAGAAGTAACAAACACGAGAAAGTTAAGCGAACTTCGTTCTCGGTTCCACAAATGTCATGTACAGAATAACCGGCGCATAACTTGCAGTTCCAATCTCACTCACATATAAAAAATACTTGTGTTTTCAAATCGAAACAGGTTTGTACTACACTACGTACATTCTCTACTCTCGATAATCAATCTCATTACTATTATATGAATCAGTTTTCTGTGTAGATGGCATATTAATAACATCCCATGTGATATAAAATTAACATTTAAACACTAAGTGAATTTGATTTTTTCTCTACAGATTTAGGCTTAATGGCAGTTTTGTTTTCCCCAAAATAAAACCTAAAGTAAATGATAAAAAGAATATCCGTCAGTTGTAAAGAAATTTATAAACTTTACTGCAAATACAGCAGGCTCAGAATAAACTCTTATGATGGAAAAGCCTTTTTAAAAGCTGGAACAGAAAACCTCATAGTTCGAGAGATGGTTCTCAACGTGGGACATATGGCCTCCCAGGGGGCCACGCCATGTTTCTAAGGGGGCCACACGTGAATGACGTAAAAATAGGGGGCCACAGTAAATTCTGAGTGGACCACAGAAACTTCACTGCCTGAATAAAATATTTAAAATTTAAAATTGAATTAAAGGTTCCCTTATCCCCCCCCCTCCCCGATTCTCCCACAGCTAAAAAGTAAAGTTACAAGACGCAGTTAGTACTCGAGTAACAATCAAAATGTTTGTCTGGTATCTGTGAATGTTTTCGACAGATTCTCAAGAGCAGCAGAGTGATATAACAGCCCAAGGTAGATTAAAACGTGACAAACATTATTTCTGGATAAGTAGTGAAAGAGCTAACAAGTTTCCACAGCTCTGGGAGAAGGCAAAGTTGTATTTTATCCCTTTTCCCACATCTTATCTGGTTGAATCTGGTTTTAGTCGGGTGAATTTTATCCCTTTTCCCACATCCTATCTGGTTGAATCTGGTTTTAGTCGGGTGACTTATTTGCTATCAAAAATACGTAACCCCCTTGATGTTGTGAAGAAAGGTGATCTTCGCTTATTACTGACCACACTGCAACCGGACATTCAAAAACTTTCAAGTGTTCGTCAGACCCAAGGATCACACTGAATATTTTTTACTTGTATAAGTAAACAGTATGCTATAAACAAAATATTTAAAAACAATACAATATTGTAATACCATATTGTAAAAATAATATGATAAATACATTATAAATCAACAGTGTGGAAATAAAGTAACTTTTTTTCTATGTAACAGCGTCTACGAAGGGTGGGACCACAGATATAAATCAAACTCAAAAGGGACCGCGAAAAAAAAAACGTTGAGAAATACTGGTATAGATGGATGCCTCAATCCAAGGCCGAAGTAAACACTTATTAATTCATTCAAGAAATTTACCTTGAAATACGGTCTAGAAGTTTTAATGGCATCAGTAGCTTCCACGAGTGCTGTAGAAGAAGACTGACATCTCTTCTAATTATGGATGTGTGTCTTTCAAAATGGTCACTTTCACTGCTCCCAATAACCCTGACAAGTAAAGATCAACAGACTTAACTCAGAAACTGGATGTTAACTTCAAATGTACTCATCCGCAGACGAATATATGCACAGGTGTCGTGTAACACGATATTCGCTGTTCCATCTTCCTTGCTGTATTAGCTAAAAGAGTGACAGGTATTTGTTATTCCAATAGACATGATTTTATCTTCTGTAGATTTTCCCCATTTTAGCGGATGGACAAGATACTGACTGGCGCTGTGAGAAGACTAGTAGTTGTATAACGCCAGTAGATCTCACCTATTCATGGTTTTTAGGAATTATCCTGATACTGTTTACATCCCAGCTAACACTAACCACTTGACTTGTGTCAGTAGAAAATGGCAACTTTGAGCAATTTCAAGAAAAGTTGTGGTAATCAAAAACACATGCCAGCCTGGAAAAAATCTAAGTTGCTAATACAAAGAATGATAGAACTGGTCCATTCAATCTCTCTGTCTCTCTCTTCCATAGCTATTTTCTTAGACTGCTTAGCAAGCTATGTCTAATAAGAATGATTAAAATAATGGCTGACTGTCTAGCTGGAAGGATTTGCTATGGTTAAAAATTTAATATAAACTGATTTAAAGTGGATGAAAACAACAAAGCATGAGGAATAAGACTGTAAATTAAAATGAATCCAAGACTCCTGGTGGAAATAGGATCGAAACATACACGGATAGCAATAAAAGGTTGCTGCTAGAAACAACAACGTTTCGTGGCCCCAACTTGCTCAGAGTTACAACGACACCTAGCTGGAATTGCCAAAACTACTATCCAGCCCACATTCTCCCTATAGCTGACCAGTCACAAAACTGGATCGTTGGAGTCCGGAAGTATCTCTGCTTAATATGATACTCGTAACTCAACATCACAATCATAAAACAATAAGTAATATCCTTGACTGTCTCATGGGGTAGAGAGTAATATTTAGGGCTGAATTAGCATGTTGTAAACTACAACTTTAAACTTATTTTAAAACCGTATCCCTATATTAATTGTAGACAGCAGCAGAGTGAAATATGTGGTATCTTCACACCACATGTGGCACGTATAAAATGTTTGATACTCAATCTGTATTTAAATTATTTTGCTAAAGGTTTTGTTTTGTTTGTTTGTAGTTAAGCACAAAGCTACACAATGGGCTATCTGTGATCTGCCCACCACGGGTATCGAAACCCGAGTTTCTAGCGCTGTGTCACTGGGGGACTATGTTACAGAGAAACAGTGATTGTAGTAGATGTAAGCCAAACGCTGAAACTTGCAAAAGTTTTGTGATGTTGAAGGAAAATAGAAATGCCTTGAAGGAAAGTTATCAAAAGACTTTTCACGTGAGTAGTTCGATTGATTTATTTAAAGATTTTATGTTTGACCATCCGCTTGTGGACAGAAAGATTGCCTGTTACAAGTACAAATTTTGAATGAGTATTACTTATGATGTAATAAAGAATTACATTCCGTGCTTCTTGAATACTATTTTACTAATCTTGTATGAAACGTGCACTAGACGACATTGTCAACACGTTGTTGCATTATCGTTCGCATCACGCCCATGACTCAATACTCAAGTTGACTTTTTTTTAATCCTTCACAAAGAAAATAAAATTGAAATAGGTTCTACTGAAAAATAGATTGTGAGAGGTAAAGTGCCCAACACTAACTGTATGTGGAGAATTCATAATTCTAGACTGGGTTACAGTACACGTGTTTTATAAAATAACATTATTCGTTATTATAAGTCTTATTATATATATTCTTCTTTACAATTCAAGTGTCTTCCTTAAAGTCTAACGTTGAAAGTTCAGCATCAGAGAAATAACCGTGCTAAAGGTAGGATAGCGGTAAGTCTACGTATTTCCAACATTAAAATCCGGGGTTCGATTCCCCGCGATGGACACAGCAGATAGCCCAATGTGGTTTTGCTCTAAAAGACAATCAACCAACTTTTTTATATTTTGTACACGCTAACTTTGGTTATTCTGCATTAATAACGTTGTTTTTCTTACAAGTTCATAATTTATTCATTACGTTTTGGAAAGATGTTTTTCACAAAACATGACAAAAACCGGATGGTCATCGGTAAAATTCTAACAAGAAAAATGTACGAATAAAATCTCTTTTTATTTGTTTGGTTTTAAATGCATTTTCTTTGACGTGGTAAGAGGCAGAGATTCGATAAAGAAAAGGATTACTAAATACTAGCCACGACCCGCAAAAAACTTGCGATTGTTTTTGTGCCCTTCGCTTGAATTTTCCTTATTCTATCATTTTCACGCACGCCATTTAAGCTATGCTTTCTTGCAGGCATTATGTGTTAGATCGATAAATCCTGGTCTATTTGAAAACAGTTTACGCGGTCAGGCAAACAAACTCACGTAGACGTAACTTTATTTAATAAAACTACATGTAAAGTAGACAATATAGTAATGGTGTTTATAATAGTATACAGAGTATGAAACAGTTATGAACGTTCAGTGTACGACACAGTTTTACGAACTGAAGCAAAGAAACTCACAAAAACGAAAAATAAAACGCGTAATAAAGAAAAAAAGTAGCTAAAAGGTGTTTATAGCAGTCTATGAAACCAACCAAAACTAAATTATTCCAAAGTAAAGTAAATATAAAGTTTTAATGAAGGAAAACGTAGCTAATGATGCAGAAACGTCTGAATTCGTGCTCACAAAGTGATAAGCATGCGGTTTTGAACGAACTATGCATGTGTATTTTAGACTTAAATAAGATTAGAAAGCCCATAGAAATTATACTTAGTGTAATGTTCATCTTTTTTTTTGGGGGGGGGGATAAAGCGTTGGTTAAGTGTTGTTTGTGAAATACTTTACAAATAAAAATATATATCAAAAGTTTAAATCGAAGCCAGTCGTCACGTAATGACAACGACAATGTGCCATCGTGTAGCATACTGTTGCATTGAAAAGTCTGACTACGCAAAAAACAGGTAAGGTGATTCTAAATTGAATAGTCAATATGCAATTCAGACTCCTCGGACAAAGGCTTTTCTAACGACATGAGATTTGTAGCGTTTGATCGAGAAATTTGCGAGAAAAGTTCCGGACAGACAAACGTAAACGTATTATTTATTATTCACATAATGTCAAAAGTAATTCCAACATTTTCTCTTTCTTTCAACATGCTTTTGAAATGTGCCATGTATCGAATATGTAGGCCCGGCATGGCGCTCGAATCGCAATCTGAGGGTCGCGGGTTCGAATCTCCGTCCCACCAGCCCTTTCAGCCGTGGGGGCGTTATAAAGTGACAGTCAATCCCATTATTCTTTGGTAAAAGAGTAGCCCTAGAGTTGGCGGTGGGTGGTGATGAGTAACTTCCCTCCCTCTAGTCTTACGCTGCTAAATTAGGGACAGATAGTCCTGGTGTAGCATTGCGCGAAATTCAAAACAAACAAACAAATTCTGCATGAAAAATCATCATAAGAAATTTGAGTCAACTACATACTGAAGTATAGATGCGTGAAAAATGGATGTGACTTGCTTTGGTGCTTTTACGGGTACTGTATAGGTAAGGAAATCAATTCTTTAAAACGAACTACAGAACCACAATCTTTTGTGAATTTACTTTCAATTCCTCTGTTTTATTTTTTTTCACTTTCAGTTCTATTTGTAGCAGAACAATCCAATAACTTTCTACATCAGACTGTCCATATTTTAATGCCTTTTCACTATTGAAGTTGCCGCATGTAACTTGTTCTATGTGTCACTAAAACCTTTTGCAAAATTATATGCTAGATGCTTCTAACAATTATTTGTCCCTCAAATGAACTTAAACCTATTGTGTTATTATTTCATATAAAATTTCTAATATTTATTTTGCTTTTTTTTTTTTGTAGTATAATTTTAGTGTAATTCACTAACTCTCACTAAGACCGTTTCAGGAAATACCAGCCTCAACTTCATCAGTCAAACTTGCCGTTTAGTGTTAAGGCGTTGGGAAAAATACATTAAGTCTATCTTATTCCTAAATTCATTGACTCTCACTAAGACCGTTTCAGGAAATACCAGCCTCAACTTCATCAGTCAAACTTGCCGTTTAGTGTTAAGGCGTTGAGAAAAAATACATTAAGTCTATCTTATTCCTAAATTCATTGACTCTCACTAAGACCGTTTTGGGAAATACCAGCCTCAACTTCATCAGTCAAACTTGCCGTTTAGTGTTAAGGTGTTGACAAAAAATACATTAAGTCTATCTTATTCCTAGATTCATCCACTCTCACTAAGACCGTTTTTGGAAATACCAGCCTCAACTTCATCAGTAAAACTTGCCGTTTAGTGTTAAGGCGTTGAGAAAAAATACATTATGTCTATCTTTTTCCTTGATTCATCCACTCTCACTAAGACCGTTTTGGGAAATACCAGCCTCAACTTCATCAGTAAAACTTGCCGTTTAGTGTTAAGGCGTTGAGAAAAAATATTTTATACATCTTCTACTAATTCATTATTCAGATGCTTAAAATAAGTATTGGTTGGTTATGGTGAATATACTAAAAGACAGTCCAAACCATACAAATATGAATTTCCTGTAATGTGTAAAAATAAACTCTCACCAAATTAATGCTGGATGCGTCTTTCATCAAACTTCTAAGTTGTTTTTTTTTTTTTTTTTTTTGTTCATGGTACTACAGAAAACTTTCATCTGTTTTCCGCTAGATGTCTCATCTTTCCCTACAATGTGTTACAATAAACTTTCATTTATTTTTTCCTAGGTGTGTTTAAGACCTCTGACAGAAAATGCTTTGGGGTTTGTAGTTTTGAAATAGGGGAATTTGGGGGTGATTTGATAGTGTTTGCAGGTTGTTAAGAAATAACAGAACCACCGGCGATTCGGTTTTTTTTTCAAAATATCGAAGTAGCCGTGGAATATCGTTTGCCATTTTATACCACTAGCAACAGTTAAGTTTGTTATAAATAACTTGCATAATTCCACAATATTAGAACATTTATTTTATCTATACCTATCCTAATCTTTATAATGTATTTTATTATTTTACTTTGTATTTTAATTACTCTTTATAGTATAAATTTTGATATTAATTGACCTTGATTAATGTAGCTTGCTGAATATGGAATATGTATCTTCCGAACCGTTCAAGTACTAAATGTCTGTTGCTGTCTCATAAGTGTCAAATGTTTATTGCTGTTACCATGGTACTTTTATTCATCATTAAACTTCGATTCCCATGCTGTACAATTTATCATATTTGCATGAATAATATATAACTTCAGGGCATCTTAAATAGCTGGACACTATTACACATATCACCCTAAAGTATGTCATAAATAAAACTATTTCTACGAGTAATATCCATGAAATATTATGTGTTTGAAAACATTCTAATTTTCGAGACCTAACTAACTGTTAGACTGTGAATTTAATTAATGGATTAATTAAGAAAATTCTTTAAAAAGAAATTAAAAACTGTGTCTATCAAGACTTTCATCACGAATATTAAATCTAATGCTTCTTGATAATAGAGTTAGCACAAATGATCACATATAAAGTGTAATAAACTTAAAATAAGATCCAAAACTCGAGCGCTTTCGAATAGTTGACTATTCTTCTTCAGGAGAACAAAGGGTCCTATTCGAAAGCGCTCGAGTTTTGGGTCTTATTTTAAGCCTAATGCTTATTATTGTTATTGATGGATATCTTGTTATAGTATGACCATCTCTGCGGCGTTTGGAATTCTTTCCGTTTTTCTGTGTAGTTACAATAATATTAACTCTTCAGTCAAGACTAAAATTTATTAGGTTAGGATAGCCAAGAACTTCCGAAAAAATATAGAACGTGGTGTTCTTCTGTTACAACAAATGCTGCCATCTGTGAACAGCAATTAAAACTTCCATATAATGATTTGCTTTGTTTTTTAGACATGATGAGCCCCCAGTAGCTCAGCGGCAAGTCTGAAGGCTTAGAATGCTAGAAACGGAGTTTCGATACCCGTGGTGGGCACGGCACAGATAGACCGTTATGTTGCCTTGTGCTTAACAACAAACAAACAAACAATCAATCAAAGTTAACATGGTGCAAGAAGTATCACAAATATTACCAAAAAAATATATATCTTAATTATTTCTTAGGGATGTTCCATTCGTGGGAAACTAAACGAGTTTTTTTTTATTAGTTTATCAGAATCTGAAACAAAAAATCTTTATTTTAGGATATTTGTTAACAGAAGAGAAGTCATTTTCGCAGAATGGTTTCAACATGGACGAAAAACAAACAAATTTTATCATCCATTCACTGAGATCGAGACGAACCTTTTTCTTCTTCTTTTTTAGCATTCATCATATTTAAGTTTCAGTACATATTACCTTCATATTGATTTATACCTGCTGATAGATAGAAAATTATAATTTCATTTTGTATAATAATTTTACAAATTTACGAAATGATGACAACAAATCAATACCTTTGATTATAATGATTACAAAACCATGAATCGCTTCGAAAATCAGCATCTATTTGCTTTCTTATTTTAAACTTAAGTTTGGTGCGAAAACTAAAACTGTTACATGATAAAATTAGGCGCTCTCTTTTGTAAATCCTATCAAAGGTCATCCATTTTCCATTATGTTTATATTAATATCAAATAATAGTTTTAAGCGACAGGAAAAACAACGGCATTTTGATATACATCAGTATTTACAGATGTTGACAGAACTCGTTATAAAACTGACAACTTAAGGATGGACTAAAAACAGAAGGAAACGTTCCAAGTGTTGTTACGTCCTGTTACATTGTTCTTTGTTTTTATCAATATAGATAAAATAATGGACATATCTCCTGGAGTTAACACACCATTATTTAGAAATAGTGCTCTGCTCTATTATTGGTTTTGTTTTTGTAAGTTTGATATTATTCAATACCAGTAAACGTTCGTCAGTTCCAGTTTTAGAATGTCTTACAGTTCGAGCTATGTAAATTGTAAGATACAGACCGTCTGATGGAACTGTGTTTTTTTGTTCTTTTTTAAATCACTCGGGAATGCCATTACTTTGGCACGTCATTACACTTTTGTTTTGTTTTCCTATTTACAAAGAAAACGTGCAATACAAATGTTATTATTTCGAAGTTTCCCGTTTTTCTAAATCACCCTCTTCAAATATTTGTTTGTTTTTCTCTTTTGTTAAGAAACCTGGATATTTCTCAAAATAAGAATTTTGGTAAAATATAATTTCTAGTGTTGTTTTAGCTCCTTTTTTTGTTACGGCTTAAGTTTTTTAGTTTTTATTTCATTTTCTACGTCTTTCAACTATAATACCTGTAATCATTAAGTCCATCAGTCGATCAGCGGCAAACTTACGGACGTACAACGCTAAAATCCGGGGTTCCATTGCCCGTGGTGGAGAAAAGCACAGATAGTCTATTGCGTAGCTTTGCGCTAATTAAGCCAAAAAAGAAACAAGTAATTATGACAATATAAAAAAAAAAGTTTAACAACCAAATATGGAAACCGCGTGTGTTTGTTCAGAATATTCTAGTAAAAACCTAATTCCAGGCGATACGATCTTGATAGATTTTTATGTGAAAGTAGGTACAGATTTTAATCGCATAAGTTTTAAGGAAACACTAAAACGGGCCCCAAATTAAATTTTTAGCCAAACATTTTATACTTTAAATTTAATATCGGTTTTTTTTATTCTAATGGTTTGAAGCCTAGTTTAATATTTTCATTTGTTACATTACTGCCCTGTCGCAATAGCCTGACTTGCAAGACGTTTCTGTTTTGTCAGTAAGTCCTTACTCTGGACCTGCCATCTATTGTCTGAAAGTAGAACCAAATGTCTTTTTCATGAACAACGATTTATCATTACAAGTAAAACACTTATATAATTACCATCTTAGATGAAAATATGCGCCATGTAATTTTTCAGCAGGTATTAATTATAATCAATGTCTTTTAATTAGTATTTGTGAATTAACTGCCAAATTTGGAGCAGTTATATTGACTCAAATACAAGAGAACACTAGTGTGTTGAATTTTTTAATATTATTTTATTCATAAACTCAGGAATCGAGAATATACAACTCAGATAACAAAGTTTGTTATTCTACAACAAGGTAATGCTTAGTATTTTTACGTCATCAGACAAACACGTCACACGCATATTGTAACATACGCCATCTGTAGTAAATTTATTCACCGATAAATGTAAATATTCACGCAAATTATGTATATATGTTTTCTATCCGTGATTGATGCCAATAATTTGGCATTGTTTCTAGAAGTTTTATTCACATTTACATTTTAAAACTCCATCTGGTGGAGGTTATCGAAAGTACTAACCTTAGAAACTGTTCTAAGAACAAATTAAAACTTAATGTTATTTAATAATGGTTCATGGATAAGATGTGTAAATGTAAATTTAGATTAAAAGTGTTTCGTATACTTTAGATATATAAATCTGTTACAATACAAACCAACTTACTCACCTTTTCCTCCACCTAGTGGAATCAATTCCAACCATTAATACTTATTTCGGACCCAGAATTATTTCATAAGTATAAAGTAGGCTTGCTTAATTGCATCATTTTCTAGTAGTTTACCAGTTCTAATAAGTTACTAACGTGCTCGAATCACACCCGAGTGGTACGATATGTCAAGGTGTGGAGTCCTAAACTCACGGAGCCGTATTGGGGTGGTTTGTGTGTTATCTCAGTTGTGTTATATTCTAGTGTACTTCTATCTCAGTGTTATTTTTTTCATCATTTATTAACCGACTCGTATTATGCTATGTGTGTTAACTCAAAGGAACTACGTTTAAAGTAGGTTTTGTAATAACTCAATGGATTGGTGCTTAAGTGGTTTAAAGTGGTTGTGTGTGTGTGTGTGTGTGTGTAACTCAATAGAACTTTACTTAAATGGTTTGAGTGTTAATTCAATGGATTGGTGGTTTGTGTGTTAACTCTGAGGAACTACATTTAAAGTGTTTGTGTGTGTGTGTGGTAGCTCAATAGAACTTTACTTAAATGGTTTGAGTGTTAACTCAATGGATTGGTGCTTAAGTGATTTGTGTGTTAGCTCAGAGGAACTACATTTAAAGTGTTTGTGTGTGTGTGGTAACTCAATATAACTTTACTTAAATGGTTTGAGTGTTAACTCAATGGATTGGTGGTTTGTGTGTTAACTCTGAGGAACTACGTTTAAAGTGTTTGTGTGTTTTTGTCAACTCAATAGAACTTTACTTAAATGGTTTGAGTGTTAACTCAGTGGAACTGTGATGTACTGGTATAAGTGTTAAAATTATATTGTAGTGGTTTGTGTGTCATCTCAGTGGAACTGCGTTGTAGCGATTTATGTGTTCACTTGGAACTATGTCGCAGTGGTCTGTGTACTATATTGTATAATAGACAAGAGATACTATGCTCTAGGATACCGAAGTAGCAAACAACAAAGTATTAAAGTCCCAAAACAAGTAAATTCTATTCCCGTTCTAATTAATGATGTACAAAGCACTCTTGTAGCTGGATCAAAAGGATTTTGAAGTGAAATGTGCTTTAAATAGTAACATAAATAGTTCTATCAGAAACATCTTTCTGTCTTTATAGAAACCGTTAGTTTCAACAAAGGTTCTGGTTTTGCAACCTGCGCATCATGAAAAAGGACTGCTTTTGGTCATCAGAATCCACTGATCTTTTACTTGGAATAACTATGTGTTTTTCTTGGTCATTGATATTATTTTTTTAATCGAATAATTTTAAGTTGTTATTAATATTTTGGTTTGAGAAACTAAATTTTATCAGCCAAATTTTTTTCCTTATTTTTTTTACTTTCATTGTTTGTTTTTAATTATGCACAAAGCTGCACAAGGGCTATCTGTGCTCTGCTCACCACGGGTATCGAAACCCGGTTTTACTTTCATACACCAATCTTGATTATGTGTACTAGTTCATAGAAAAGTGTCTTTTTTTAGTGTTTTTTCCCCTAGTTTTTCTAGATCGCACTTAAAATCTTACAGTTATGTTATATTTCTATACACATCGAGGAAACGAAATAGTGGTCCAGTCATACAAATATGTGGTAAAAACAGATCAGTGGTTAGTAATTATACACTTAACAAATTCACAGCTGATTTGATTCAGTTGTAGTCTCAATATGTTAATCAGAATACTCTTTCTGTCTCTTTACATTCAATGGTAAATCGGCAGGCTAAAAATCGAGTTTCGATGCCTCTGATGGGCAGAGCACATTGTGTACCTTTGTGCTTAACAACAACCAACCAAATAACTCTGCGTTCATTACTGGCCTTAGTTAAGATCCCAAAATAACTTCAATAGACAACAACACACACTTACCTAAGATGAATTCTAAATGCTTTATCTTCTTCCCCTTCTTCACATTTAAATATTCGCTCATACGATCTAATAGTCGATCAAAATACATCCAAACCAAAAACTCTGACATTATTAAGTACGGTAGTGTACTTAATAGTAGAGATCGACAAGATTTCCAAATAATTCACGCACCGAAATAACACCCTATGGAATTCCTAAGCGAAAAACCGACAATTCAAAGTATTGGTTACGATATATTATGCGCATATACACTGATAATACGATAAAAAGGTCGCTAGCATTTCCGATATAACAATTAAACAATTTCTACAACAGCAACTTTTTCGCCTACCACCTACCTACCTGATCAGTCAACGGGGCTAGCCCCTAGACGGCTCGGACTATCGCTACAAGATTTCTCCAGCTTACCTGACTGGTCTGTAGGTATCCGCTTTTGATATTCCGATAAATATATACAGATATTTTATAAATGGTAAACATATCATGCACGTACCTAATTATATTTTCAACCCAACAGATGGCGCTACATATCGATGGATAGACACATGACAGTTTCTAAAGGTAAAGTATATAGTTTATACAGGTATAACATAAAATATAAACAAACAAGAGTATTAAAAAAATATGAATTTTAAAATGAAGTAGGGATCTCGCTACAAAACGAACGAAACAATCACAAATTTATAAAATTTAATCCCTACTTTGGCAGCTTTATACATTTATCTGTGGGGAAACTAAGTATTACATTATATAAATTTTTGATTGTGATTTCAATTCTTGTAAAAGTAATAGCTATCAGGGATATGGTTATACTGAAAGTTTATAGATGGTGTGTCCATTCTGTGGACATATAAAAACTGAACAAATAAAAAGGAAAAAAGAAAGAATCCTCAATAGCCATGGCACTTCAAATTATTTTAGAAAGGATTAGAGTAAACTAATCTATAAGACCTTTTTTCCCCCTTTTTATTAGCTATATTTTGTGCATCAGCAATACCAAGCGCGGGGCGCGCGTATACCCGATTCGATTTTATTACTCTTCTGGATCTCTCCCAGCCCACCTTCAAATTGAAATTCTTTTAGGCAGAATGAGAGTAAATTAATCTATGAGACCTTGGGTGTGGTCAAATACGTCAATTGAAATGGTTTTACCTTCTGAGTTCAAAACTGTAATTAGATCTCAAATCGTCAAGAGATGATGGAGCTACGAACCGAAAGTTTGTACTTGAAAAAAAAAACCTCAGAGCCTTTCAATGAACCGGACTGCCGCGACTAAAAAAAAATACTATGCTGAAAGAACTAAAAAAATTATAATTTTAACAGAAAGTAGTGGTCGTTGGTTATTGGTAGAATTGCTATAAGAAGTATCCCCCAAAAATATACTGCAATAAAAAGTACACAAACAAATAAAGTGATACCAGTTGAATAGGTTTTAAAACAATTTTCAATCCCTACTTTGGTTGGCAAATTTAGACTGCTTTATTTAGCTATACAAATCACAATGTCAACCAAAGCAGAGATTTAAAATCGTTTTAAAATATATCCAACTGGTATCAATTTACTTGCTTGTGTACTTTTATTGCAGTATTTATTTTGTTTTGGATATTTCTTACAGCAATTCTATAAATAACCAACAATCCCGACTTTTTGTTAAAATTTTAATTTTTTTCCTATTTATATAATATGATAAACAACGTTTTCAATATCGGTATTACAGGCAATAAACCTGAAAAAGTGCTATAATTATAAATACCTACAAGTGAAAATAAAGAAAAATGTAATAATATGTCAACCCAACTATATTTGTTACATCCAGCGCCATCTAGGACCTTTCGCCCAGTACCAGGACTCATCAGGCCTCATACTGTTGAGCCTGTTGTTGATACACTACTTACGTCATCAGTTGCTTGAACAACAACT
>NW_013665948.1:640347-641392 GCF_000517525.1 Limulus polyphemus | reverse complement strand
GTTATTAATATAATTTATAAGATAACCTTTCATTAATCACGAGTTTACATAACATCCGTCCATGGGACTGGTACTCCAGCTAGTTATTAATATAATTTATAAGATAACCTTTCATTAATCACGAGTTTACATAACATCCGTCCATGGGACTGGTACTCCAGCTAGTTATTAATATAATTTATAAGATAACCTTTCATTAATCACGAGTTTACATAACTTCCGTCCATGGGACTGGTACTCCAGCTAGTTATTAATATAATTTATAAGATAACCTTTCATTAATCACGAGTTTACATAACTTCCGTCCATGGGACTGGTACTCCAGCTAGTTATTAATATAATTTATTCATTCTTGTACAAGTTTATACTATTGATGTTTATTCCATTTTAGCTGTGTCGAGGTGTCCACCATATAAAGATAATCAGGCATAATATTACCTAACGTACTATAAAAACCGATTTCTTTCTGAGAATTATTTTATACATATAAATTTTAATGTTAGAGACAGTAAGTTAATGTAAAGTGGTTAGTGATTATATGATAGCCTTATACAATGGCTGTCTCGTGATCAACATGAAAAGTTAGCATCAGGAAAGAGAGCCAATAATCCGAGATCTTTCGACAAGTGGACGTTCCTTCATCAGGGTTGAGTGGCAGATGTGCATTGTAAGTATGTTGATCAGATATGTGGTCGTGGTACCAAACGTTAGACACCAGGTTCTTCTAAGAATGAGCAACATTGTGAAATAGCACGTATGTAAGTGACAGGAAACAAGGAGAAGTGGTAGTTAGGAAATACGCACTTTTAACAAGAATCTGTTAAGAAATACCATTTGGTGTGTAAGTGATGGGAAACAAAGAGAAATAGTTTTGAAATACGCACTTTTAACAAGAATCTGTTAAGAAATACCATTTGGTGTGTAAGTGATGGGAAACAAAGAGAAATAGTTTTGAAATACGCACTTCTAACAAGAATGTGTTAAGAAATAACATTTGGTGTGTAAGTGATGGGAAACAAAGAGAAATAGTTTGAAATACGCATTT
>NW_013665948.1:627862-639584 GCF_000517525.1 Limulus polyphemus | reverse complement strand
GAAATATGCACGTCTAAGAAATAACACTGAGAGTGTAAGTGATGGCAAACAAAGAGAAATAGTAGTTTTGAAATATGCACGTCTAAGAAATAACACTGAGAGTGTAAGTGATGGCAAACAAAGAGAAATAGTAGTTTTGAAATATGCACGTCTAAGAAATAACACTGAGAGTGTAAGTGATGGCAAACAAAGAGAAACGGTAGTTTTGAAAGAACAGTTTACAAAAATATGTCTTAGATACGAGAAGTAAAGCCCAGAACAATCGGGAGATTTTTTCATCAAACACAGTAACAGGAAAGGTGAATAATAAATAAGAAACTTAAGAAATGTAATTCAATAATATTAAGTAAGTTTATATGAAAAAAATAAAAATAATAGACATTAAAAAGTTCTAGTACAGATAAAATAAGTTTAATTAAATAACAAGAGTTAAAAACGTTATTAATGCAAGTTTTTAAATCGTGTCAAAACAGAATTTTCTGAGATTTTCCGGAAATTTTTGAGTTAAAAAACGAATATCATTAAGATCAGGGTCAAGGTACATACCAGATCGGGTGACAATGTTTAAAAAACTGACCCATTCGGCTTCTTCTGTTCCTCTGACGGCTTTTGATTTAAACCTGGTTTCTTTACTAATGTTTTTGAAGGGGTAATGGGGCTGGGTATGGAGCAAGAGGAAGGTATTTTTTTAGTTCTGACGAAACATTTATGGTTAGTATTAACTCCTGACCGAAGCAAACTAATTACAAAGACCATAACTAAAAATAAATAGCTAGAAATGAACATAACTAATGAAATATAATATTCAAACTATATTACTTACAATCATTAAAATCCATTATTTCATCGGCTGTGCACGGTTATTAAACTGTTCTCTAAAGGTATTCTGGTTTTACTCAAAAAAATATAAAACCCTATATTTTTTTTTTTTGTCTTTAAATGATGTTTTGAACCTACGTGTTTTCCCTAATGTCGTGACTGGGTTTGTACAACACACTGATGGTTGCATTTGTTGCACTGTATAAGATAAATCGTGTTTTGATTTTGACTAGAGATTAGTTTTCTTATAATATACCGATTTCTTTATGTTGGTAAGAGAAAGCACTGGTGGCTTTTATAAACTTACTAGTCTGACATCGAGCTTCATTACAAGAGGAACAGCCATTTTGTGGCACAACATAATTGACTTTTTCCTCAACAAGGATACCTCTGGTTATTAACAAAATTTTCCGAGCGAGAATAAATAAGTATAGTAATATGTAAATCACACTATATATCCTATACCCATTGCCGACAGGACCTTTCGGCTAATACCAGGGTTCTTCAGGATGGCTGGGATACAACAGGCACAGTAATGATTGAGATTTTAGTGTTCATAGTTGAATCAAAAAATATTTGTAGTTATGGTTTTGGATAATATATGATAACCAGAATAACTGTGTTACTTGCTTGGGGTCAGTTTGATTGAGAACAGCAGTAACTAAAATTTTGTCAGATTCTTCAACTTGTTTTTTATTCCAAAACCTTATAATCTGCTTCTCTCGCTGATATTTTCAACGTCTCACCGTTTCTTTTGTAACCATAACTGTTATTATAGATCCTCTTTCCGTTAAGGTCTTAACCATAATTAATATTTTATTTTATGTCGTCTAGATGGCAGTGTTTTGGTAGAGAATACGTTGTAGTTTTTCTGTGAAGTTTTTTGTACATGTCAGTATGTAGAAAGCCATTTTTTTTTACGGATACACTGACATCAAGAAATTTTGTTAGTATTTAAGATTTTCTAGTGTGAATTTTATTGGTTGATGGACAGAATTTGCATAAGAAAAAATAAGTATTTAAGGGATCGGTTTTCGGCAGTCTGAATGAAATATGTATCATCAACGTATCGTTTTCAAAAGTGTGGTATGACGGGTTGGATTTTCAGTCCCACCCATAAAGATGCTTGCAAAGTTAGGGGCCATTTTAGTGTTCATAGCAGTACCATTAATTTGAATGTGGTTATCAGTAAGAACGTCAGAGTAAGACTAAAGAAGAGTGAATAATAATATCTATCCAACAGTATATCCAGAAACAGTGTATCATAATATGTAACCAACACTATATTGAATGCCTACAAGGGTTTTCGCCAGGGCTCTTGAGGCTGGCTGGGATACAACAGACACAGTAGTGGTTGCGACGCTAGTGTTCATAGTTGAATTTAAAAGTATTTAGGGTTAGAAAAAGTATGCTTAAGTCAATTACTTTATTTAAATCAGAGCTGTTTGAAATATTTAATATGGTTATAAGATATTCTAGTCCTTCGTCATGTAGAAAGTCAGTGTACAGGGATGAAACGCAGTGCAAAGAAGGATGTTAAGAGGCAGTGGACCATTATCATTAATACTCTGAATAATGTTGAGAAACTAGGAAGCGCCATTGATTAAAGGAAGAGTACAGGGAATGTATTTTATATGGTGATCAACATAAGCCGATAGCTTTCAGTAGACATATTAGTGTTAGACATTTTTGAACGACTAGGATTGTCGGATTTATGTACATTTTTGGGGAAAGTCTCTCTGAGTAGGTTTGTTCGATTCTTCAAAAATATTTTTTTACCACTTTGGTTTCTCTGAAAGAGCTGTCTTATTTGTCATTAATGATCTTTGTAAGTCCATCAGTAAGTTGTTCTTTTGTTTTGTTTTTTGTCGCTGATTTGTCGATACGCGTCAATGACTAGTTCAAGTTTTAATCACTTATATACGAATGTATATATATATATTGTATATTAGATCGAAATATACCTTGCTTTTGGTTTAAATCTTACCAGCGGAAAATTATCTTAAATAGCATTTTCTAAGCATCTCACATGTAATATCCAGAAAAATAACAACTGAAAAATCTGGATGCTGATTTATCAACATCTGTTCCCTTAGTCAGTATCTTTTATCCAGACATATGAGCACGATCTTAGGCTAAGTGGGGTCAAATGACCTCCTGGGTGATATTTGACTATTCCTCCAAGTCCAATTAAACTCCATTAAATGTTTTCCAGATAATTCATAAACTACAGTATTCTTATGACAGCGGAAGTCACGTGACGCTGGTAACACGTCATGAGATTCTCGAAGGATCTTGACTTTTCCTGGCAACTCTAGTCTTTCTTAGGCGCCCTCTATTTTAGTATATAAGCCCGGTAAATAATTGAAGTTATATAGAGATATAGAGACAGAAAATTGAGTCAAGCAAGCGGTAGTGACCGTAAGTAAATTGCGTGAATCGTTGTGAATTATAGCGTGTATTTAAGTTAAAGTGACTGTGGAAATTCTGTTTATTGCAAAGTTGAATTGAGAAAGAATAAGCTAGTTTTATTTAAGAAAGGACTTGTATCCCTGAAGTTCCTCGGGAAGAATTTATACCGGAAATTAACAAATGACCAGGGCCCGGCATGGCCAGGTAGTAAGGGCACCCATCACACCAAACATGCTCGCCCTTTCAGCGGTGGGGGCGTTATAATGTGACGGTCAATCCCACTATTCGTTGGTAAAAGAGTAGCCCAAGAGTTGGCGGTGGGTGGTGATGACTAGCTGCCTTCCCTCTAGTCTTACACTACTAAATTAGGGACGGATAGCGCAGATAGCCCTCGTGTAGCTTTGCGCGAAATTCCAAAAGGAACAAACAAATGACCAGAGACGTAACACTATTGATTTTTGTTTATTTGGGTTTGATGGATAGCCAGGGTGGAAATAATTTTTAACAGCCACGTGGATATAGAAACTGCAAATATTTCAACACTCCCTTTCCTCGTCATACATGATATCCCATAAAAGTTTGATTTTTGTATGTCCGCCGGATATTGATTGACGAAATTTTATAGTACAAAACAATATTTACCGGAACTTAGTGAGGACAGGCGGAGGAGCGTCAAGCATGAAAAGACAACAATATTTTAAACATTACTCATGCCGGTTTCGTTTATATTTACTAAACACGCCGCCATCAGCTTCTCTGAAATCGACAACACCTGAAAAATCGGAAACCGGATACATTCAGTCAAACTCGTTAAGTTCTTTGAAATTGATATGGTCGAGTTGGCGTTCTAGTTTTGGTTTATCCAGTTGTTTCTGTTCTATCTGGCAACATAATCTTAAACAATAAGTAGTAATATAATACGAAAACTTTATACCAAACGTTTTCGGTTGCAGATTAATTTATTCTTACCTCCATCCATCTAAGCCTACGCATGTTTAAACGTACACTCGATTTAAACAATATTTTATATCGAAATAGTTATATACTAGGATGGTGTACACTCGATATTTTACATCGATATGTAACATACTAGGATGAAGAACACTCGATATTTTACATCGATATGTAACATACTAGGATGAAGAACACTCGATATTTTACATCGATATGTAACATACTAGGATGAAGAACACTCGATATTTTATAGTTTATGTAGTTATATACTAGGATGAAGAACACTCGATATTTTACATCGATATGTAACATACTGGATGAAGTACACTCGATATTTTACATCGATATGTAACATACTAGGATGAAGAACACTCGATATTTTACATCGATATGTAACTAAAATATCGAGTGTTCTTCATCCTAGTATGTTACATATCGATGTAAAATATCGAGTGTTCTTCATCCTAGTATGTTAACATATCGATGTAAAATATCGAGTGTTCTTCATCCTAGTATTATAACTACATAAACTATAAAATATCGAGTGTTCTTCATCCTAGTATGTTACATATCGATGTACTAGGATGAAGAATATCGATGTAAAATATCGAGTGTGCAACATACTAGGATGAAGAACACTCGATATTTTACATCGATATGCAACATACTAGGATGAAGAACACTCGATATGTTAACATACTAGGATGATGTACACTCGATATTTTACATCGATATGTAACATACTGGATGAAGAACCTCGATATTTTACATCGATATGTTAACATACTAGGATGAAGAACACTCGATGTTTTACATCGATATGTTAACATACTAGGATGAAGAACACTCGATATTTTACATCGATATGTTAACATACTGGGATGAAGAACACTCGATATGTAACATACTAGGATGAAGAACTTAGTAACAAAAATTCAAATTTCTAACACTTACCCATTAATGCGAAGGATGCGATTGTTCTTTTCTGGCATTATTGAAGAATATGTGGTACCATCTTTGTACATTTTAAAGGAAGAAAATACTGGTGAGTCTATGTAAGTAGAGGGTGAGTCTATACGTGAAGATAATAGTATGTATATGTACGTGGAAAGCTCAGATAGGGCTTATTACAAATTTTAAGATTTTTTTTTATATTAATTGTGTCGTGTACCACCGATATTAGCTCCACGTACCACCAGTGGTATTCGTACCACAGTTTGAGAATCCCTGCTCTATGATGACATATTCAGCATTTGAACTTCTTAAATATAGTAATCTAAAGATATTCCACCAACAGACATTTTTCAGTTTAACGTTTATTTATAATTGGTTGATATATTTTTGGTAATATTTTTATATACTTCCATTACTCTGCTGTAATCTACTTTAATATATGATTCGTTTATTTACGCTTGCCAGCAAGTTTAACATTCTACCAAAAAGAAACACGAGAGTAAGTTTGTGTTTAAAGCGTGTGTAGTAATCTGCCAGCTTTCTTATCAGAAAGTTAACGTTAAGTTGACTACTTTTACTGTACAGTTTTTTGTTGCTGCTAAGGAAACATTATTTGGCAGGAAGGAGATGAGGTACTAGGTTTCAAATACGTTTTCACTGCCAACAGGATGTGCAAAGGATTTTATATGCCAGACTTCAGGAAATAATACAGAGAATTTAACGCATTAGTCTTCAAATTGTCATACAGAGAATTTAACGCATTAGTCTTCAAATTGTCATACAGAGAATTTAACGCATTAGTCTTCAAATTGTCATACAGAGAATTTTAATTGTTAATCTTCGGATGATAATACGGAGGATTTTACGTGCTTATCTTCAGATGATAATATGGAGGATTTTAAGTGTTAATCTTCGGATGATAATACGGAGGATTTTACGTGTTTATCTTCAGATGATAATACAGAGGATTTTAAGTGTTAATCTTCGGGTGATAATACGGAGGATTTTACGTGCTTATCTTCGGATGATAATACGGAGGATTTTACGTGCTTATCTTCAAAATAATACAGAAAATTTTATTTGCTAGTATTAAGACGATAATACAGATGATTTTATGTTAATCTTCAGACAATAACACAAAGGATTTTCCATGCTAGTCTTCAGGCTGTATAACAGTGGATTTTAGATGTTACACTGTTAGTCTTCAGACTATAGTAGTCGTTCATAAGCAGGGCCGTGTGCAGGAGTTTATATTTGACCTCTACTGGTGAGCACGTTAAACATACACACTATATTCGATGACGAGGAACCCACTTTGAGACTAATAATGGCTGGAGACGGCTTGAATGGGTAATGAAGAAAACTTATATTAAAGTTTTTCTTCATTACCCATTCAAGCCGTCTCCAGCCATTATACACACTATATATATATATATATTTATATAATACCACACGCGTGTACATCATATGCATAGCAATAAACAACGTTACACTCACAAAAATGACCGAATCCGAATGCGTAGAATTATTGCGGGGGAGGGGGGCTGCTTTCTTTCTTGTGCACGCATCTGTTCATAAAAGATCCTCCAGTAAGGAAAAAAATGCAAAATAATTTTTACACAACTGTGTTCATCCTCTGCAGATTTTAGTTTATCGTTAGCATAATATATTAATGCAAGAATAAATCCATAATAAAGAATTGGGAAAAGTCTAGTCGATAAGATTTAAAATAGATTTAAAAAATTATTACTTTAGTCTCCAGTGTAAATTAATATACAGTGTGTACAGTACTTGCGTTAAGCTTGCCGATCAGGGGCGCCATTAAAGGGGCGAGAGGGGTAGTAACCCCCACCCTTAATTCGAAAGGGGGGGGTCCCAGAGAGCAGTTTCTGTGAGATATTTCTAGCCAGGCTTGATTAACATATATGTATACGCAAATTATACTTTAGTGTAGATCCCCCAGATGTACTGGGGGGGGGGCACGTGAGACCAGTCTTCTTAAACCCCCAAGTACTTGTTTGATTACATTTCCTAAAATCTAATTTTCGAATTACTTTGATTAATCTAGTAACTTATTCCCCCACATCATTTTCAGTTATTGTGTTCACACTAATATTGAATTATGAGGTGATAATTAGTAAACCGTCTTATCTAGAAAAAAAAATTAAAAATGTTCTGTCCATTCCACCTCGGCTCCTACCGGCAGCTTTCAGCGCAATAGCCTTGATAAACAAAATGTCATTGAAAAAGCAACTGAATTTATTTTTGTTTTTTGCATGTTATTGAGAAACACTCAGTTATTTAACTGCCCAGAATTTTCTATTACTGAGTAAGGCAAATTTGAACAGAATACCATACCATGTATAGCATGAAAAACATATTTTTTTTAAAAGAACTAGCGTAACAAAAAAAATTATATAATTTAGTTTTGACTAGCAAAGGCTGACTCATGAAAGCTCTTCTCGAGGAATTATGACGTCACAAGCGAAATCTCTTTTAAGAAACTGTATTACCTAATTTGGAAATACGCATTCATAGTTCATGTTTCGAAGTATTTCTTTAAATATTTTTTTTTCTACTGATGTTCAGTGACATTCGTTGTATGCCACTGATATTTGCTGACTTTTTTTTCATTTTCAAAATTGTATATACCCTTTTCTTGACCGTTTTTACCTTAATTAAGAAATGTGACGTCGTAAACTTTTCTACTACTTTGTACTCCTAACTTGTTACTGAGTGATTCGTAACACTAAACGCGGGCAGGGTGTAGAGATACACAAGAATACATTGTACGTTACACTTCTGAGACTAAGAAGTGTCTTTATGATTCTGATGAAAACCCCTTGATTAACAGATCCGTATGAGCTTTCGAACAAGTGTTTAGATCACGTGCCACATGTGTAATGTAAACTTGCCCAAAACACCCCTCTCTAACGAAATGTCTATGGCCTCTTCCCCTCCCTGACTGACTAATTTCCTTTTTTCCTCTACCCGCTAACTTCCGTTAACGTTGATGGCTCCCTGGATGCTGTTTGATATCTCTATTTTCCGGCGTCCCAGCCGGCGCAAAGACGTAGTGAATGGCTTGTCCCTTATAGAATCAAGTTTAATATGTCTAGAAGTGTTTTAAACTAAGGACTTTTTTATATTCAACGGATACTTTCACGCCTGACGAGAGACTAAAGGATGGCGTGCTGGCTTGAAACATGCTACGTAGTGTATGTGTGGACAAACTATCCCATTTAAAGTCCCCAGGCCTAATGTGACGTAATCAGCCATTCGCCTAGGGCAGATATGGCTATATGTTGATAGTCTCGTGGAATTTCTTCGTGCGAAATAACTTTCTGTACATAGATAGTCGTGATTTTTTTTATTAAGTAGTAGATTATAACATGCAGAAAGCGGTAAGTAGGCTGTTATCTTTCATTTATATTTGATCTGTGTTTAAGTATAAGTTATCATTCTTGTTTTTGAAGTTTCTGGTCGGTGATTGACCCGTGTTTTTGAGTAAGTTTTGAAGATAGAACGTTGATCAACAGTTAGAAAAGACGAACTTTTTATACAGAAAGTTTTCATCTCTGAAAATTGTGCGTGTCACGAGATACTGGAGACAGGAATTTCATTTTAGTGTAGTTCCCCCGCCCACCCATCCATCCACAAGCAATATGTCTTTCTTTTTTACCGTCAACGATCAATGTGCATTAATATTTTCACGTTTCACACATCGCAAAAACTTTTTTATTTCTTAAAACTTTGTTCACGCGCGAGTCAACTTCCGAGAGAAGAAGGCGTGTACCTATGTGCTACTATAGCTGGAAACTAGTTTATTTTTAGTAACAAGAACGATATAGTTTCCTTTCTCCTTGCCTGCGTCAGGCCGGCTCGTTACCATAGTAACGCTGTAAGGGTGTTCTTCCGTTAATGGGACCGGTTCCACGTTGCGGTAAAGCTGTGGAATTTGTATCAATATTCATACTGGTTTATAAGTGCGATACGGGAGCCTACGTATTAGCACGGTGGTACAGAAGGTGATTGTTTGATACGGCTTTATCCACGTGACCTACAAAGTGGTGTATTCAGCATACAGATTAGTTATGGAACTGATACCGTTCGCTCTCGTTTAAATACTTGATCACAACGTAACCGATAAGCGGCATATTAAATCACGTGGCTGTTTCTGTCTAAATTCCTGAACTTACCCTATCTTTGAAATGTTTTTTATGTTAGTCTGTAAAGTGAAGTTTATGAAAGTAAATGTATAAATAACAATATGTGTAGAAGTTAATTAATATATTATATTTTCATTGTTACATTAACACTAAAGGTCGGATGTCACAACAAAGCAACCCAGAAGATTTTGTGATTCCGCCCCCCCCCCCCACTGGCACAGCGGTATGTCTGCGGACTTACAATGCTAAAAACTGGGTTTCGATACCCGTGGTGGGTAGAGCACAGATAGCCCTTTGTGTAGCTTTGTGCTTAACTACAAACAAATAAAATAAAATAAAAGTGTAAGTGATTCCATCTTCGTTGCTCAACTTTGTGAAACAGAAAATGCGGAGTGATATCTTCGAATCTTTTCGTAAATAAATGCCTAGAAAACGTAGAAGAAAACGCGTTTTGTATAGAGATTTGTTAAGAGGTTATAGGCAGAGTTGGTTCATAAAAAAACGGTAATTCTGTCTTTTAGTTTGGTAACATTACATTAAAAGCTGCCTCACACAATATTAAAAAGGCGCATCAGTTCGAAATATAAAAAAAAAAAGTGAGTTACTTTCGTGAAATTTGATTTTAAATATTCAAAATGCTTTTTTTTTTGGTGTACTTAAAAGATGATACAAGAAGTCATAAAATCCAACTATTCCCCCTCCCCCCGACACACACATGCTAACGTTTGATATTTCCATTTCTCTGGAATAAATCAGAAATAACTCTAAAGTCATTAATAAAGATAAAATTATAAAGTTATTAAGAACGATAAAAAGCTAAAGGTATTGAAATAAATACAAAAATCTAAGTTACATCAAAGCTGAATAAAGATTGCAGAACAGTACATTTAGGAACAGTTGGAGAAAATTTTCATAAGAATTTTACGCTTTTAGTAATACTCAAAGCTATGTGTGTTCCTACAGTAAAAGTTCCTTTTAAAGCCAAAGAATTTTTGAAATTATGCAGTACTACCCAACTTTTATTGACTTTTTCTTTCTGCTAACATGATAAAAAATTATTTGTATTCTCAGCTTACTACAACTTATTTAGGCCTAAAATACTAATACATTATAAATAAAAAATGTTACAAACACCCGAAAATTATGATGTGGTAAGATGTTACATGCCCTCCCCCCCCCCAGTTGGCTCAACGGTAATTCTGAGAGCTTATGACGATAAAAATCGAGTTTCGATACTTGCAGCGGGCAGAGCATCGCTAGCCCATTGTGTAGCTTTGTGCTTAATAACAAACAACTAAACATTTGATGAAGCGTTGTTGAATGGACGGCAACTGGCTGTTGTAGAGACACAAGTTTCATCGTGAATACTCTGCCTAAACAATTTATCAAAGAATAACTAAACGTTTTTTCATACCATCACATGTCTCAACTCTCCAGCGCCTCCAACAGACTTTCATTTTGGTAATGAAGAAACGTAAGGTCCAGTTTAACGAATACACTGTGGCAATGGTGTGTAACTAATACACTATTATTTCATACCGTCACACGTCTAGGCTCTCCAGCGCCTCTAACAGACCTTCATTTTGGTAATGAAGAAACGTAAGGTCTAGTTTAACTAATACACTGTGGCTATGGTGTGTAGCTAATACATTGTGGCTATTATTTCATACCGTCACACGTCTCAACTCTCCAGCGCCTCTAACAGACCTTCATTTTGGTAATGAAGAAACGTAAGGTCCAGTTTAACTAATACACTGTGACTATGGTGTATAACTAATACACTATTATTTCATACCGTCACACGTCTAGGCTCTCCAGCGCCTCTAACGGACTTTCATTTTGGTAATGAAGAAACGTATTACAGAACATAAACGTATATTTACACAATTTATTAAGATTATCAAAGTTACAAATTCTGAAATTTTAAGAGAAACAGATTGCGTTACCATAAATGTTTCTGTGAAGTGTAATATGTGACTTTAATATCTCAGATACAGGATATATATATATACATGTACGTATAGGCACATCTTAAACGTAAACCTTATTATTCTAAAGCTTTATGCATATGTGTAAATGTATACAAGAAAACGCCACCTTTGAATGCACATCTGAAAGCTGTTCTTTTATTTCTATTTTAGCTTTAAATTTCTCCGTATTTTTGTCTAAAGTAATGGTTTGTATTTCTAACAAATAAAATATAATTTTTCGTTTTAATTCAACGGCGCTGATTCACCTTTTAAAGTTACCTATATATATATATATATAGTTTTTTTTTTCGATTGTTGTTTGAGAGAATGTTATAAGTGGAAACGTATTTCTTGCAATTTTATCAACGTACTGTTTTTCACGTTTCATTTAGAATGTCTACTAGTCTTTTAGTTTTACTGTCAATTTCACGTGCAGAATTTATG
>NW_013665948.1:623241-627418 GCF_000517525.1 Limulus polyphemus | reverse complement strand
ATATATATATATATATATATATATATATATAGTTTTTTTTTTCGATTGTTGTTTGAGAGAATGTTATAAGTGGAAACGTATTTCTTGCAATTTTATCAACGTACTGTTTTTCACGTTTCATTTAGAATGTCTACTAGTCTTTTAGTTTTACTGTCAATTTCACGTGCAGAATTTATGCCTTTTATGTAAGCCCTTTTATTGAAAGCCAACCCTCTAATATTCAAGTTTCAATATGTTCCTTGAAAGAAATGCCAACGGAAATTTTCGTCAGTCATGTTATAGTTTTTCTTGCCACACTTTAGTTTGTCCGTATCTGTAGGATAAATAATTTCTTCATTTTTGACCAAAATGTTACAATAATTTCTTCATCCTTGACCAAAATGTTACAATATTCTCTACATCCTTGACCAAAATGTTACAATAATTTCTTCATCCTTGACCAAAATGTTACAATATTTTCTTCATCCTTGACCAAAATGTTACAATATTCTCTTCATCCTTGACCAAAATGTTACAATATTCTCTACATCCTTGACCAAAATGTTAAAATAATTTCTTCATCTATGACCAAAATATTACAATATTCTCTTCATTCCTGACCAAAATGTTACAATAATTTCTTCATCCTTGACCAAAATGTTACAATATTTTCTTCATCCTTGACCAAAATGTTACAATATTCTCTTCATTCCTGACCAAAATGTTACAATATTTTCTTCATCTTTGACCAAACTGTTACAATATTCTCTTCATCCCTGACCAAAACATTACAATATTCTTTGTTGTTTTGTTTTAACAATATGCACATTTTTTACTTGGATTTCCCGAGGCTACTTTGGAGTTAGTTATTGTAATGGATTGCACTTCAGTGTTTTTAGTAAGTCCAGTTCTTAGTAAGTTATAAGGAAATAAAACTGTGTGAAAAGAAAGCATTAATATTAACATATAACCAAAGCAAGTTACTTACATAGATCATAAAGAAAAGTCAACGACTATAGACAATTAAATATACTGTTCATACTTATAAAGATTAGTATACATTGTTTGATTAGTAATCCTTGCTGTTAGCGATATTTTTGACTGTAAGAGCTTGAAATCGCCGCTCACGAAGTTCAAGGTGCCTGCCTAAACTACCACTGCCGTGCAACACCCTGGTCAAGTACGTAAATTTAAAATAACTTATTTAACGTGTGTGTGTGTGTGTCTTTCTCTCTCTCTCAAAAAACGTAAAATCATAAACTTATTTGTGTTCATTCCAAATAATATTATTTGAGACGGTTTTAGAGACTCGCCACGTCGTTACAGTCCATGTCGCCACGTCTGGTCGTGCTGTAGCTTGCATCTTGACAGCCCCCCAGTGGCACAGCCGTATGTCTGCGGATTTACAACGCTAGAATCCGGGTTTCGATACCCGTGGTGGGCAGAGCACAGATAGCCCATTGTGTAGCTTTGTGCTTAATTACAAACAAACAAAGCATCTTGACAATAGCCTTGCACTGTATTTTCCATTGCAAAATTCTCCGTTATAAAACTGTGTATAATACACACCATCCTGCCTGATTGCTTTCATTAAACCATCTAATGCGGATGACAGTTTCCCATCGCCAATTTCAACAGTCCGATTGCACAGAAATTCATAGGAGTTACTTCTGCTAACTTAATTGATTTGTCTTCGTAAGGAATATCATAAATACTCATTTCATTTTTCAACTGCTTGACGTATACTGCTGTTGAACAAATATGTCATGAAGCAACTTGTGTACACGGGACTTATGTCGCTTTTCCCGACGGAAATCCTTCTTGATTATGTTGCTTACTTTTGCCTGAGGCATGTGAACGACTTTTGCCACTGATCTGTGTTGCAGGATGCCACACTTTGCTTATCGCGGTTGAGGTACGACTTGTTGCAGGTCTCTTTCTGGATGGTTCTAGTGCCCTAAGTTGATCTTCTTTTATTTTCCAATGCCATTAAGAACAAGGGATATTCCTGTCTTATAAATTCTAAATTCCCGATCTGTGCACAACTTGGTGATGTAAGTAAATTAATATTTTGCTTCAAATAGGGCTGTTACGTAACCTTCCCAAAAACGATAAATTTTCTGTGACATCACACTCTACCTAACGCCAAACAATTCAAAACGTAGTTCTGATACATGCCGTTCCACCGCGACTTTATATCGGCTGTTTGTCACGTGACTTACTGATTTGCATATTCAAAATCATTTTATTATAAGGTTATTAACCCTCTGAATAAAATAAAATAATTTATATTTTAGCATCTTTAAACACAAATATTTTATTGGATAACACTAGAAACTAAATATACATTCATAATTACATAGTTGGTGTGTTAGAGCTACTTGTACATTTTATATAATTAATGTTTATTAATTTTAATAATGAATATTTAATTAGAATACTTCTGGGTTCTCATGGTGGTCTACCATGCCACCTCTTTTCCTCAAACTTTATTTGATCATTTCCAGTTTGCCCCTGAAAAGGAAAGGACCGCCTTTCGAAAGCGCTCTGATTATAGTTTAATATTTTTTTGTCTTTAATCAAATGGAATTTATTGTTTTATACAATAAACCAATTTGTGCTTAAAACGTTATTTTGTCTTTTTTATTAATTTTCAGCTCAAAGGGCTCTTGAAATTTCATATAATTGAAATACTTTGCAGCAAATGTAAAAAACCTTGTACTTCCTGTTTCCACTGTATATTTGACAGTGTAAATTTTGTTACTGCCGCTGGTTAATTTATTTCATTTTTAATCCCTCTTTTTGGTCATTTAAATATGTTTCCTTCCTTGCAATATAAAGTTTACATCAAACATATTTAGTATATGAGTATATATTTAATGTAGGATCTTCTATGTACTTCTATGTTGATGTTTCTTTGTTTGTTTTCTTTAAATACGAAACTACAAAATAGTTTACCTGTGGTGCACTGCAGGGATCTAACACCGAATGTTTTGACGTTATAAGCGTTTAAACATACCGCTAAGCTACCGTGGGGAGCGCATAGGTCTATTGTTATATCACAATATGACATGGTTTCAAGTACGACTTCTCTGTATGTAACCTTTGTAGCCTCTTTTATGTGTACAGTGTAAATTCTCAGGTACTTATTTACAGTTCGGAATGATAACCAACTTCCGTTCCCACACAGCAACAACTAGAGATTCCTTCGCCTTCTAGCTTCCTTAAACCACGAAAAACCGGATATTTGAGGAAGTATAATCAACGTACTTGGTTCCTTCCCGGCTCCTGGAAGCGAAGATTTTGTGTTCTCGACGGAACGAAACTATATTTCTATGAAAATGAGGTATGGAATTGTATCTTTGATATACAATAATAAATAAAGGTACCAGATTTTTTGTTGTTGTTTTTGTTTTTAAAGATTGCTAAACTTTCGGAGTAAAATACATGTTGGTCGACAATTAATACAAGAACATTAAAACATCTCATTTTCACGCTCTACAATTTTAGGGTTAATAATTAGTTAACACCAGTCATACGTTCTAACAAGTCTCACCCAATCTTTTCATTCTTAACTCTCACAGTAAGTGAGAAAAATTGCACGCATTACGAAATATCACATGGAATTATCAGTCATGATAGGTCAAGATCAGATGGACAAGCTAATGATGCTAAAAACAACAGTGTTTATTATGTATTAAACCATTGATTCCACTGTGGATACCAACTTTCCAAAGACGTTTCGATTTAAAACAAAGATCAACATTTTACAGAGTTTATATTTTTCATAAAAATGGTTTGACTGTTACCATTACTTATTCTTAACAGTTTTGTGAGCTAATGTACATACCATCTGGGTAGGAGTCCTACATTAGAAACTCTGGTTGGCACGTGCGATAATAGATGATATGTTAAAAATACGGTTTCGGATTATTTCGTTGAATCAGTTTTCTTATTAAGAAAGGACAACGCTAGAATCCGGGTTTCGATACACGTGGTGGGCAGAACACAGATAACCCATAGTGTAGCTTTGTGCTCTATTACAAACGAACAAACTATTAAGAAAGGGGAAAAAACAACAATTAATTTTCTCACTGAAACTTTAATTTCAGCGGAAAAGAGTTGACCTAATTTATTCCATGAAGGGGAGATAGAGCTGGCCTAAACTATTCCATGAAGGGGAGAAAGAGTTGACCTA
>NW_013665948.1:619399-622492 GCF_000517525.1 Limulus polyphemus | reverse complement strand
ATGAAGCGAAGAAAGAGTTGACCTAATCTATTCCATGAAGGGGAGAAAGTGTTGACCTAATCTATTCCATGAAGCGAAGAAAGAGTTGACCTAATCTATTCCATGAAGGGGAGAAAGAGTTGACCTAATCTATTCCATGAAGCGAAGAAAGAGTTGACCTAATCTATTCCATGAAGGGGAGAAAGAGCTGGCCTAATTTATTCCATGAAGGGGAGAAAGAGTTGACCTAATCTATTCCATGAAGGGGAGAAAGAGTTGACCTAATCTATACCATGAAGCGAAGAAAGAGTTGACCTAATCTATTCCATGAAGCGGAGAAAGAGTTGACCTAATCTATTTCATGAAGCGAAGGCTCTTTCTCCCCTTCATGGAATAGATTAGGCCAGCTCTATCTCCCCTTCATGGAATAGATTAGGTCAACTCTTTTTGACCTAATCTATTCCATGAAGTGGAGAAAGAGTTGACCTAATCTATTCCATGAAGGGGAGAAAGAGTTGACCTAATTTATTCCATGAAGCGGAGAAAGAGTTGACCTAATATTTTCCATGAAGGGGGAGAAAGAGTTAACCTAATCTATTCCATGAAGCGGGGAAAGAGTTGACCTAATCTATTCCATGATTCGCTATTTCTGTTGCAGCAGACTAGCTTCGCTAAATTCACAGTTCCTTAGTGCTCCTTGATTTAAGATTTAATTTGGTCAGTTGGTTTTTTCGGTAAGACAGTTTATCCCTTATGGAAATGGGCTAGATGTGGCCTAGTGGGGTTAGCGTGACACGCTAAAAATCGAAGGGTCTGAGATTCGAAAGGTGATAACGTTGAATATTGTCTGTAATAAAAATGGCAGTCATCCCTATCATCCTATTCCACGTGTTCTTTTAACTTTCGCCGATTCATTGATTTTAAAAATCGAACTTGATATTTTGTTTTCATTTTCGAATGATGGAATGTATCTACTTTTTATTCTATCTTACCTAAGAAATAACAAAAATGCTTACACACACATGAAGTGTATAAATAATTTCATTTTAGCATTGTATAATATCACGTTTAGAGCAGAATCTGTACCTCAGGTTTTGGTTTATTTTCCACAGAATGATTTCAAAATGTGCTCATTTTTCTTTCTTTGTCAAATATACCAAAATGCATCATTAAGAGCCCTATTGAATTTAACTGCAGTTTTACAAGAAAAGAGATATACGAGACGGCGAGACAAATTTTGCTTGCACATCTCCTGTAAAAATGTTTTTTTTTCATGATTTGTTAGTTATATCACGGGTTTAAAGTTAAACAACTCAACGGTTTGTTGACTTCCGGTTAAGTCTGAGACAATGTTTCATAGAACTTTAGACGAAGTGAGATAATAGGTTTGAGAAATGGACTGCAACTGCCTGTTTAATGAATAGGGGACGACGTTTCAGTTTTTATACCGAGGCCTTATAACGCTAAAAATTGGATTTCGATACCCTCGCTGGGCAGACCACAAATACCCCATTACGTAGCTTTGCTCTTGACGACAAACAAACAATGGTTTGATGTAAGCGTGGAAATTAAATTGATTGAATAAGGTTCTCTGTAGAAATGTTTTCGTAGATTAATATTTTTGATATTCTATCACTTTGTAGCTACAGGTAAATTAGAAATTATCATTATCATGCATTTATCCAGTGATTAATCCAGATTAAGAGTTTTTCTATATTCTATCACTTTGTAGCTACAGGTAAATTAGAAATTATCATTATCATGCATTTATCCAGTGATTAATCCAGATTAAGAGTTTTTCTGTTCTTTACCGCTATTGTTTGTCACACGTGTGGGGCCATTTATTTAAGTGTATTGTTTGTTTGTTTGGAATTAAGCATAAAGCTACACAATGGGCTATCTGTGTTCTGCCCACCACGGGTATCGAAATCCGGTTTCTAGCGTTGTAAGTCTGCAGACATACCGCTGTGTATTCAAGTGTAACCACTTAATCATAAAACACTCTGTCTTAAATTGTTTTATTTAATTACGTATTTTACATAGCATTAACACCAATCTAATAGTTACTTATTACATTCATGTTTGTAGTTGTTAACACACTAGCACCCAATTAGAGGTTAATATATAGGTCAGATGTTAATATTTCAATTTTTTTTTTTTTTTCAGTTGTGTGGAAATATATATATATATATATATATTCTATTTTTGTAACCTGCAGGGATGTAAGGGTACTGAAAGGTCAGCAGGCGTCATTAGTTTGGACTACTACGATCTCTGTTTCGAGGGTAGCACCAAGGATAACAAACGAGCTCCAAATGTCTTCATTATTTCTTCTTCCGTCCGGGGATTCTTTGATGTAAGTTTAATTAAAATTGATGGAGTAACAAGATGTTTGTTACAGTGATGTTACATTTAAGAATACAGGTGTAAATCTTTTTCGTTTTAAAAGTTGTTACTGTTGTTATTAAGCACAAAGCTACACACAAAGGGCTACATGTGCTCTGCCCAATACAGGTATCGAAACCCGGTTTCTAGCGGTATAAGTTCGTAGACATGCCGTTGTGCCACTGGGGGACCGTCTTAAAATATATTTTGTTTTTTCCATGCGCTAACAGTTATGATTTTTCGTGTATGTAATTCTAATAATTCGAGGAATTGTATCTCATATTGTCATTCAAATCAGTTTGTTTTTTAAAAGGTTTAGGTTTCGGTTCAGTAATGTCAGAGATATTATCAAGCACGATGTTATTTATTATGGAAATTATTTCAGTTTACTTTTAATCTATTCTGAAATGCTACCCAACGTCTCTTTTAATTCTCCTACAATTATCCATGTTGATATTTCTACGAATAATAAAAAAATTAAGTAGAAATTAGTCAAAACCCGGTAAAAAATACGTTATATTAAATACACTTTGAAAATAAGTGCTATAGGATATCTTGTTTCCTTATCTTCTTCTAGCGTGATTGATGATTTAATATTTCCATAAAACATCGCTGTCACAGCTTTAACTCTACCTCCAACCACTTGCAGAACACAAGATAATTCACCCCCCCCCCCACTTCCTTGGAAGGTTTTTATTTTTTAAAAAAATTGAGAATAGCTTTTATATG
>NW_013665948.1:614228-619389 GCF_000517525.1 Limulus polyphemus | reverse complement strand
CCCCCAACCCCTTGCAAAACAAAAAATAATTCCCCCCCCCCCCACATGCTTGTGCGCATGCGTATTTTAAAGAAATATGTGTAAGAGCAATATCATGTATCGATTTTAAATTTTGAACACATGTTGCCTGTACCTCTACCTGTGTAAATACAACGTTAAAGGTTTATTTACTCTTCTGCCATATTATTTCTGTAAAAACACTACATTCATTAATTTATTATTACTAATAAGTTTATGTAAATAATAATGCACAATTATGCAACAACATATCACCAACGCGATTTTTACGGACTTAAAACGCTAAAATCCAGGGCTTGATTCCCCGCGGTGTACAAAGCACATGTAGCCCACAGAGTAGTTTTGCATTAAAATAAACCTACCTACTTTACCCAATCCAATTGATTTAAATATTTTCGTGTCTGCTATTTTTTATTCCTTACACACAATTCCCTACGTAAATGATATATTTACAGATTTAACCTTGTCATCCATATTGTTTTCAAGCCACATTCGAGTTGAATTACACGAGCGTTTCATACACGAGGCTTACCACATTTAGGTTAGGAGTTTGTTATAAGCTTTTTTCGATATCTTCTCTTCCACGTGTTTCAGTTTGGTTATTGTAACTTATTGAGGCTTAAAAAGATAAGGAATTATTTACAACTGCCTTATTTTTTATTATTACAACTTTACCATATATCCAGGGACAAGTGACGTAGTTGTTGTTGTTATTCAGGAGGTACAAAGCCTTTAAAGATCAATAAAAAGCAGTTTAGACAATTAAATGGAGAGGAGACATTGGGTCAAACGTTTATATATTCAAACTATCAAAGAAAATTCACAATTTTAGTTTTAATTTAAAAAAAAACAATCTTAACTAACATAATTATTTTAAATCATCCAAAAATATCTGGAGCTTATTGGTTTCCACCAGGTGGCGTTGGACAGGAAAATTTGATATTTGTTTACTAAAAGTGTTAAAGAACCTCGGCAAAGCATATGCTGAAAAACACAGTCATTAAAAAAGCATAATTATTCTAAATCATCCAGATATATGGAGGTTATTAGTGCCCACCAGGTGGTGTTGAACAGGAATATTTAATATTGTTTTCATAAAAGTGTTAAAGGACATTGGCAAAAACCGATTTTGCACATATGCTGAAAAACTCAAACATTAAAAAGTATGATTATTCTAGAGGTTATTAGTGTCCACTAGGTAGCGTTTGAACAGGAATATTTAATATTGTCAAAAATGAATTTAGAACATATGCTGATTGTATATTATCTTTCCTGTACAATTTATTATCTACATTAAAATTTAAGATTTTTATCCCGACATCGTCTTATTTTCCTCAATAAGTGAATCGAATAACATTTTTGTGTTATTAAATTGTTTTGTTATTAGATGCAGCATCTGTTTTCAGCCGACACTCTACCGGAGATGTCAGAGTGGGTCAACTTGATTAAAGAAGCGATTTCAGATGCCAGAAGCAAGCGAAGCAGAGCTGGTCGTGCTCACGGAAAAGATAAACGTAAGAAAGAGCCAGTAAGACCTCGGAGCGCTGACAGTAGTCCAGTTTTCAAGGTAAGATGTTGTAAAAAAAAAAGTATGTGATTGAATACTTTATTAAAGTTACAAGTTTATTCCAGGTAATTCGTGTATGACATAAAACACGATTTATTAAAACTAAACCACGAATAAAATAATTTAATAGTTGTAAAGACATTGCTTTGAACTTACTGTAAGCCAGAATCGTTTCTTAAGCCTAGTGTTCTATATTCATACGCCCCCCAGTGGCACAGCGGCATGTCTGCGGACATACAACGCTAGAAACCGGGTTTCGATACCCTTGTGTAGCTTTGTGCTTAATTAAAAACAAACAAACAAACTATATTCATACTACCAATTTACAAATTGTATCTTTGAAAGGAAAAAAAAAGAATGATATAAGATATGGTAGTTTGTTTTTTAAATATACATATTATTCTAAATTGTTTTGGAATATCCGAAAATGATAATCAGAGGTGGCTAATTTCTTTTATCATTTGGACCATGTTCATACTCTGGGTTTTATGATAGTTAATTATTGCAAATTACGAAGAAATGTTTCATATAATTTAAATTAAATAGTTTGCTTAGGAATTACAGTGTTTTCATCTTAATCTATGTGTTAAATAATAACACATATATCGTTTTCCATTTTAACATTTGTGTTAAACAATAATGCATATCGTTTTCCATTTTAGCCTCTGTGTTGAACAATAACACATATTTCATTTTCCATTTTAGCCTCTGTGTTAAACAATACTACATGTCATTTTCCATTTCAACCTTTGTGTTGAGCAATACCACATATATAATTTTCCATTTTAACCTTTGTGTTGAGCAATACCACATATATCATTTTCCATTTTAACCTTTGTGTTGAGCAAAACCACATATATATCATTTTCCATTTTAACCTTTGTGTTGAGCAATACCACATATATTATTTTCCATTTTAACCTTTGTGTTAAACAATAACGTATATATATAATCTAATAGCCATTTCTAGTTCTTATGTTACTCCCAGCTGGTTTGGCAAACTTGTAACTTCTGCTCTCCTGAAGCTATAATATCATATTCAAGGGATGTCTCAAAGACATAACTTTGGGTAAATTAAATCCATTTTGTCGGAAATAAGTAACTTAGTTACATTACTAATTCAAAGAAGACATCAAGGAGTGGAATAAATGTACTTGTGAACATCCAAACCAGCTACGTACTTATGAACGTCATCTTACGATTTATCAGTACGGGTTGTAAAGAGATAAAAATGATAATTAATTTTCAAACAAATAAACAATGTCAGTGAACCAACATAAAAACAGTTGAAGTGTTTTAGGCTTTATTCATAATTGTTTTTCGGACAGCAATAATTACAGACGAACTCATGTCGACACTTTGTTTTAAGTAGAGGGTTCACATTAAACGTTACAGACGAACTGTTGTCAACTATTTGTGATAAGTAGAGGGTTCACATAAACGTTACAGACGAACTCTTGTCGACACTTTGTGATAAGTAGAGGGTTCACAGTAAACGTTACAGACGAACTCTTGTCGACACTTTGTGTTAAGTAGAGGGTTCACAGTAAAACGTTACAGACGAACTTTTGATGACACTTTGTGTTAAGTAGAGGGTTTACAGTAAACGTTACCAAACGAACTCTTGTCGACACTTTGTGATAAGTAGAGGGTTCACCGTAAACGTTACAGACGGACTTTTGATGACACTTTGTGATAAGTAGAGGGTTCACCGTAAACGTTACAGACGAACTTTTGATGACACTTTGTGTTAAGTAGCAGATATTTAACGAAAACCAAGAGGAATTGTGAATATTTAATATCGTGCCAACATTTAAAAAACAAACAATCTACACAAACTCAGTAAAAATACAAATGCTGGTGAAATAATTGATCTGAAAAAGTTATAGTTTGCATCGTTGCATATCACACTTATGTAGTTTTTTGGGTCATTATTTATAAAGTGTTTTTGGAGAAATAAAATTGTTAAATTTCGGGATTGTTTATTTTCAACCTCTATTGTTGAAATTATTACGAAGATACGTTTTTCCCTGAACCATGGCTTTAAAATCGTTGTGACTATTGTGACTATTTCAGGTGACTACTAACCGACCTTCGTCGCACGGAACTCTGGAATTACCATCTGGGGGACGACTTTATACACCAACCAAAGACAGAGACCGAGGTCCACGTGGCCGCCGACTTCCTCAACGGAAGACAATGATGACTAGGGTAGAGTGTGACTCTCTGAAGCTCCGAGTCTAAGGCTATCAGTTCTCCCAGCAGCTAGCTATAGCAGCAGTAAAGTTTGACTGCTTTCTGTGTGAACTGTGTGCATGAAAGCTTTGATATGAAGAAGCATGAGTACTCTATTAGCTTAGCCTAATTCGCTTTGAGGCTTTTTTCACTAACTCTTGAGCTAAAATAGCAAATTAAGAGAATAATGGATTAACCCCTAACATGAATCTTTGCATGTAATGGATTAACCCCTAACATGAATCTTTTCATGTAATGGATTAACCCCTAACATGAATCTTTGCATGTAATGGATTAACCCCTAACATGAATCTTTTCATGTAATGAATTAACCCCTAACATGAACTTTGCATGTAATGGATTAACTCCTAACATGAATCTTTGCATGTGCATGAAAGATTTTTATGTATTTATATATATATAAATTTATATACACGTTATACTAGTAGTGAATCTTGTTGATGTTGTTTAGGAAAGGAAAAAAAAATTCGGCTGGATTATTTCCATTCTTAATAGTTAATTATGGTTCCTAGTCAAGAATTAGTCACATCACTTTTAAAGAATTTGTGAAAATCTTGTTCAGTTGTAACCGGAGTTTCACGCTTTTGATACTGACATACAGATGTATATAATATATGTTTAATACTGGAGACAGAGTAGCGTGGCTTTTGTGCTTTTAACTTAATGTTTCCCGTATTTGAATATTTTGTTAAAACCAACGTAAATAAACATATTTGTCCAAGTTGTTTATCTGGGGGGAAACTTTTAAAACTGAGATTCTACTTTAAATTGAAAAACAAAGACATTTCTTAAGACTTTTACAATAAAACTGATTACAATATCAGTTCATTATGTAGCTGTTAGAAATGATTTCTGATGTTTTTTGTATCACCTTTTTTCTTTATTTCTAACATTTCATGCCACAGGAGCTCAGTGGTAAGTCTGTAGGCTTATAACGCTAAAAATCGGGTTTCGATACCCGTGGTGGGCAGAGCACAGATAGCCTATTGTATAGCTTTGTGCTTAACAAACAAATTAAGATTTCTTTGTTTTTTTTCAAACTACGATAATGAAGTTTTCAACACACACTTAGTGACCAGATTTACAGATGTAATACATCGTTTGCATAATTTAATCATTCACTTCCAAATGTAATATGTTGTTTGCATAATCTGAATTACAACGTGAAAGACTGTTTCTAAATAGGTGTAATTTTTCTCACCTTTCAATTTTATTATTCGGCCAAATTGCGTTTCATTTTCAAAAATAGAATAACGCTCGCTTATTCTAATGCCCCCAGTGGCACAGCGGTACGTCTGCGGACTTACAACGCTAGAATCC
>NW_013665948.1:596644-613450 GCF_000517525.1 Limulus polyphemus | reverse complement strand
TTCATTTTGTTGTTATTGTCAAGTAATAGTTGGGATCATTCTGTTGTTATTTTCAAGTACTAGTTGGGTTCATTTTGTTGTTATTGTCAAGTAATAGTTGGGATCATTCTGTTGTTATTGTCAAGTACTAGTTGGGTTCATTTTGTTGTTATTGTCAAGTAATAGTTGGGATCATTCTGTTGTTATTGTCAAGTACTAGTTGGGTTCATACTGCTGTTATTGTCAAGTAATAGTTGGGATCATTCTGTTGTTATTGTCAAGTAATAGTTGGGATCATTCTGTTGTTATTGTCAAGTAATAGTTGGGATCATTCTGTTGTTATTGTCAAGTAATAGTTGGGTTCATACTGTTGTTATTGTCAAGTAATAGTTGGGTTCATTCTGTTGTTATTGTCAAGTAATAGTTATGTCTCTTATTTTTCTTATTGGTTTTTGCTGTTCTACTTAAAGGAGATAAACTGAACCTAAAACCCGAATCGAATCTCGAGTTCATACGACAGAATGATGCAAGACAACTTCACCTACTGTAACAAGGGGTTGCTGTTACCCATTTTCAACGAAGACACGTGGACACGTGAAATGCGCGTTATTTTTTATCTTTTGGGTCTAATCTACTTCTTCCTCGGAGTGGCCATCATCGCTGATATTTTTATGTGTGCAATCGAAAAGATCACCAGCAAGACGAGGAAGATTACTCTGTCTTCCGAAACTCAGCCAGAGGTGATAGAAGTGCCAATATGGAACGACACAGTAGCGAACTTGACCTTGATGGCGTTAGGATCAAGCGCTCCGGAAATTCTCCTTTCCCTGATACAGATTGTAGGAAATGGGTGAGTTAATTGTTTAGGTAATTAACAAAATCATTAGTTTGTTGTTTGTCATTAATTAATTCAACTTAGCCTCGTAGCATAGTTTGTTTGCTTTTAATTAGGCACAAAGCTACACAAGGGCTATCTGCGCTCTGCCCACCACGGGTATCGAAACCCGGTTTCTAGTGTTGTAAGTCCGCAGACATACCACCGTCCCACTGGGGGCTCCGTTTGTTATGAATTTCGCGCAAAGCTACACAAGGGCTATCTGTGCTCTGCCCACCACGGGTATCGAAACCCGGTTTCTAGTGTTGTAAGTCCGCAGACATACCACCGTCCCACTGGGGGCTCCGTTTGTTTTTGAATTTCGCGCAAAGCTACACGAGGGCTATCTGCGCTAGCCGTCCCAAATTTAGCAGTGTAAGAATAGAGGGAAGGCAGCTAGTCATCACCACCCACCGCCAACTGTTGGGCTACTCTTTTACCAACGAATAGAGCGATTGACCGTCACATTATAACGCCCCCACGGCTGAAAGGACAATCATGTTTGGTGTGACGGGGATTCGAACCCGCGACCCGCAGATTGCGAGTCGAGCGCCCTAACCATCTGGCCCGACTCGTAGCATAAAGATCTTCCACAGATGTAAAAAAGTAGCCTCTATATTTGGCCATTTTGATTTACAGCGGCACAATTTTGTAAAGAAAAAATAACACTACTACGCTATTCTACGAAACTGAACTCGAACAAAGTCTGTTTTTAACATAATTGTCAACATTAAGCATTGCCCAAAATTTCATGTTCTCGAGTCAGTCAGATTGGCTTTATTAATATATAAGTTCGTTCTGAAATTATTTGAGTTCTGGTTTTAACTTATTTCTAAAATAAGTTTTCTGTAATTTTAAAGCTTTTTAAGATAAATTGTTCCTAACAGAACTTAACGAATCTTATTAATAGCTTGTAGCTCCACTAGGGGTTGATTATTCAAAGTTATGTTCTTTAAGTTATTCCACCAATCAAGAAAAAAACACAAACACTTATCTTGCACACAGATACGCGGCATTATTCGAAATGATAATATTCCTGTAAATGTAATCTCCAAGTCTCGAGGCATTGTTACTATTATAGTGTTAATTAACAAAGTATCATAAATAAGTAATAATTTAAAAAATATAGTTTATAAAATCGTTTTGGAGGGAAACATATACACACACAAATAACGTGAGGCCCTGAACAAAGGAGTACAATACTACAGCTGTGAGAATGGCAAACTGTAGATTATATGTATGGATAGGGAACATTAATGTTGGCGTGTGAAGAATAGGGAACATTAATGTAGGCGTGTGAATAATATGCAATGTTAATGTAGGTGTGTGAAGAAAATAGAATATTAATGTGGGCGTGTGAAGAATAGGGAACATTAATGTAGGTGTGTGAAGAAAATAGAATATTAATGTAGGCGTGTGAAGAATAGGGAATGTTAATGTAGATGTGTGAAGAATATGGAGTGTTAATGTAGGTGTGTGAAGAATATGGAACATTAATGTAGGTGTGTGAAGAATATGGAACATTAATGTAGGTGTGTGAAGAATAGGGAACATTAATGTAGGTGTGTGAAGAATATAGATTAATAATGTGGGCGTGTGAAGAATAGTGAACATTAATGTAGGTATGTGAAGAATAGGGAACATTAATGTAGGTGTGTGAAGAATATAGATTATTAATGTGGGCGTGTGAAGAATAGGGAACATTAATGTAGGCGTGTGAAGAATAGGGAACATTAATGTAGGCGTGTGAAGAATAGGGAACATTAATGTAGGTGTGTGAATAATAGGGAATATTAATGTAGGTGTGTGAAGAATAGGAATGTTAATGTAGATGTGTGAAGAATATGGAGTGTTAATGTGGGCGTGTGAAGAATAGGGAACATTAAGGTAGGTGTGTGAAGAAAATAGAATATTAATGTGGGCGTGTGAAGAATAGGGAACATTAATGTAGGTGTGTGAAGAATAGGGAACATTAATGTAGGTGTGTGAATAATAGGGAATATTAATGTAGGTGTGTGAAGAATAGGAATGTTAATGTAGATGTGTGAAGAATATGGAGTGTTAACGTGGGCGTGTGAAGAATAGGGAACATTAAGGTAGGTGTGTGAAGAAAATAGAATATTAATGTGGACGTGTGAAGAATAGGGTACATTAATGTAGGTGTGTGAATAATATGGAATGTTAAAGTAAGTGTATAAAGTATAAGTGTTTACGCATGATCAAGTAAATAAAGGATTAATAATCTTCGGAAGAGTTTTTAATCAATAATTTGGGCTTCGATTGTTCGCTGTAGACACAACGCTAATAACTTATAGTACAGGTTTGCGGTAAAAAAAGCAACAAAATAACATCAACAAATCTAACACACAAACAATTATTTATTGGTATTTATTTATCCTATTCTACACGTACATACATTAATGCAGGTTATTATGAGTCTAATATTTCTCTATTCTAGTTTCAAGCCAGGAGATTTAGGCCCAGGGACTATTGTTGGTTCGGCAGCATTCAACCTTCTTGTTATATGCGGTGTTTGTATTTCTGCATTACCAAAAGGAGAAACTCGCAGGATAAAATCCATAAATGTAAGACAGTTCTCGCTTCTTTCTTGTTAATTTTTTTTTGGCTACTTTAGGTGAATGAAGTTTAAATAAATAAATATATAAAAATGACTTTAAAAATATTTTGAAAAACTGCTAATTTAAAAGAAATAAATAATCCACAAAAGCATAAAAATACCGGTTTCATATCATCCAAGATACTCTTCAGCTTCTACAATAAAGCTTTCTCGAAAAATTCCCGCGTTTTCTGACCTTAAAGCTTTATATATATTTTAAACTCCCTCTATATGTTAAATTATGTAACATTTAATGTAGTTTTAAATTTATTAATAACATATTTTTCATAAAGTAATATTTTATTATTTTCACAATAATATTTGTATTTGCGGTTATATTTATTTATTTTAAGCTAACAGCAATAAATAAAGAGTTTTTAAGTCATTTTTGTATTGTTTCATTTTTATTAATCACTTCCTTCAGTAAAATGTATTTGTTTCCTTGTATATATATATATATATCGGTTCTTATTCATACAATAAAAAAATGTATTTCTCGTACAGCGGGTGTGGGGTGGTAGAGAACTATGAGTTTATTTCAACAACTATTGTTCTTCAGTAATTTGTATGTTGTACGTCCAATCACATTTCTATGTTACCACGGTTCTTGAAGGCCTAGTTGGAGTTTCCAACCTGAACGGTCAGATCAGAAACCAGTAGGGTTCAGGTATAATTTTGATCTACTGACCAGAAGGAGGTCAATCAGACAGCATCATCTGCGAGTCCAGACTTTGACCGACTCTTTTAACCTGGTAATTGGTCAATTTTTCAATATACCTACAGCTGAAAGTGCGAGGTGTGTTCAGCCCTCTCGAACCTTGGACCCTTCAATCTAAAGCCCGGCCCGCTAATGACTAGGTAGGATTCATCTGGCTCTTTTTGAAAATAATTATGAAGTCATTAATTCTTCCATTCTCATACGCCATTGTCTTGTGTGTGGAAATTATTTATGTTGCCTGGTTCAGCGACGAGTTTAATGGCTTACAACGCTAAAAATCAAGGTTCGATCCCCGCAGTGAGCACGTGTAGGTAACTCGTTATGCAGCTTTCTGCTTAACGGATAATAGACAAGCATCGAAACAGAAAAAATGGAGTTTTCGAAATTTTCTTCCCCTAGTGGCACAGCGGTACGTCTGCGGACTTACAACGCTAGAATCCGGGTTTCGATACCCGTGGTGGGCAGATCACGGATTGCCCATTGTGTAGCTTTGTGCTTAATTACAAACTTATTCTAATATACAGTTAATTAAGTAATCACAGATGTTAAACATTTGTTTGGAAGGGAGTCAATTAAGTTTATTTGCTAATTATTTTAGCAATTAAATATGCGTAATGCAATGACTCGTCAATTTTTTTCGATTGGGTCATCGTTTTGATCCTTTTCAACTCGATGACTTTTTTTTCTTTGATTGCATAAAAGGGAGAAATCCTAGTTACAAGTGTACTTTTCCCTATCCACTAAAAACTGAGTGACAATAAAGTATCGTCATCCCACTAAGACGGTAAACATTTCAAACACATCGTTACTAACAAGCCCAATAAATATTTCAAAATACAAGTCTGAATAAGGGCATTTCAACTACACGTTTTTCCACGTGTACTTTGTTCACTTCTACCTGTTTGTAAAATTGAAACAAGAATGAAAAAAAAGTAACAAAACATTCAAGAGATGATAGCTCACATACTATTGATGATAAATCGGATGATCAGAAAAATGATATTTATAATTCTTTTCTGTTGAACCACACACATCCCTTCCCCCAGTGGCTCAGCGGTAAGTCTGCAGGCAGGCTTATAACGCTAAAACTCGTGGTGGGCGCAACACAGATAGCCCATTGTGTAGCTTTGTGCTTAACAACAAAACAAACAAATTTTTCTGTTAACGATTATTTCAAGTAACTATGTTGCTTGAAGCGAGATCATTATCAATAATACTGAGTTTATGATCTGTATTCATTTTTCCCTTTCAGCTACAAACATTATAAATTACATTCAATATCGTTTAGTATTATATTGAGGGTTTGCATCTCTGTTCGGTACACACACAAAAAAAACACCTCACACCAACTAACCAAACAATGGAAGGTATTTTCCCGCCAACAGCAGTTTGGGTATTTTGAGCATTCCCAGTTTGCCCCCAAAAAAGAAAAGTCCACCTTTAGAAAGTGCTCGGGTTATAGGGCTTTTATTATTTTATATCAAGACTTCTTAAATCTACGTGTTTTTCTAACATCAGAAAAAAATATTTATTACCGTAACAATCTTTATTTAACAATACGATATACGTTGCATAACTTTAAATAGACAAGGTTATTTTATAAAACACAAATGGTGTTTCTAATATACGTGATTTGGTATTTATATATTTGTCAAAAATTACAATAACACTATTACACACATATATATATATATATATATTAAGATACGATTTTTTCATGTTTAGTCACGTACAGATATCATTAACAATCACAATTACACTTTTCAAGTATCCTGTCTATATACTTTTTACTATTCCTTAATAAATTGAAGTCCAGAGACATTAGGGCGAATGACAATACAAGTAAAAAACATCATATAACCATCAGCAAATTGAGTAAAGTTATTTGTTACCGAGACGTGAAGAATTAGAAACGTCAGTAAAATATTTATTTGTGAATTAAAAAACATATAAAATATAAAAGAATAAATAATATGCTAAAAACGTACAATTAATTCACGTGGAAGAACCCTATTGGTTTCTCTTGTTGTTTGTGCCAATAATCGTGAATAATCTTTTATTGTCCCCTCTAAACAACATTGTACCAAGGGGGTATTTTCTACTTTGTACTTGTTTGTCTGGTAACAACGTTTTTAAAGTTTTATTCGACAAGGTTTTGGTGACTTGTGGACAAGATTACAATAATATCTATCTTTCGAACAGGCCATCTTTAAATTTATTGCTGTAATTAAGTCGGACTTTCTCATACGATTATGCACCAACTATGTTCGAACTAAATATCAGTTGATAATTCCTGGATGTTGTTTTTTTTTTTTGGTTAAGAATTGTTTGATTAAGTACAATTAAACTTGCATCAAACATTTGGTAAATTAGGCACTGTTTGTCCCGATTTATGATCATTTTTCGATTCTGGTAGTGAAGATTAGTGTCAGGAAGGAATCTATTATATTTTATATTTTCAAAAGTTGTTGTTGTTTTTTTCAATTTCCTAAACAAAATTTATTAGCTGAAATTCGACTTTAGTTATTGAAAAGATTGAGTATAGGCTCACACAATCTCATGAATAATTCTAAAAAAATCAAATCGAGCATCAGACGATTATTCTCACGCTTCACTGAGTCACAAACTGCATTTACGAAGTATGTCCAGTAATCTATACTTGATCGTGATTTCAACAAACCAAATTATTTACTATTGAGCAAATAATTGACAAATCAAAAATATTGACACATTGTTGGTCAGTATTTCCTTTAATGAAATAATTTAAAGTTAATTTTTCTAACAATGTAGTTTACATGAATCATCCAAATGTGCATACGTTGTCCATATTTTAATGTATTTTTATAATATATATTTTTTTATGAAACAATTATTGGTTTTGATATTAACACCTCATATCTTTGCTTGGTTTGGAGACATCTGGTCCTCCTTCAATTACCAATAATAACCTGAAATATTTGAGGTGTTTGGATAACATGTGACATCTTTTCTTCACTGATATTCTTGTTTTGGTAAAGAAAATAAATTAACAAATAAATAAGTCTCATATCTTTCACGATATTTAAGAAAATCTATTACCTTTAAGAATGGTAATCAGTTATTTATTTTTTTGCAAATGCTGTGTACATATTAAAATATGTAAAATGGAGAGTGGCATGAAACATGTAACTGACACACTAAAAGGCCTTTGGTTAGGAGATCGTTAAATCTGACTTGCATATGTTGTTCTGAAGTTAAAAAATACATAATCAACTTAATCCATTATTTTGTCGAGCCAATGACAAGGTTCTTGTCTCCTGTATTTCATTGCTTATTTGGTACAGCCAGATTTGTTTTCCATGGAAAAAAAGGTAATGCTTTTGTTCCATCATTTCGGGTATGCAATATTGCAGAGAGAAGATTATTTTTACAGAAACACTGTATCATATTAAATGAATAACATTTGCTAATAAAAGAACTGGTTGTGTGATGATTATTTTACCTATTTGTTGACTGTGACATTTGTTTTGATAGCTTCCTTACTTAGGATAAGTGAGTAAATCATCTAGTGTTAAACTATTATTATTATTATTTAAACACTGATCTGGCAGTGGGGTTGTCAGTAACAAGGATTTTGCTTTATGACATTCCATGAAAAAATAAGTTAATGTGTTTCATATCTTTCACCCAATGTTATTCCAAGCATTTTGTAAAAGTTAGAACATTAAAGTTGGAACCACAAAATCTGTAGTCAATATTTTCCTTTTCTGAAATGCACCGTGAACGAATCTTCTCTAGTATATACAATTATTAATTAAAATTATTTAATGATCAAGTAGCTTGTATTAGTTTGACACCCTAAGTTTAATTTGTATTGCAGACTAATGATTTTTATAGGCGTTTTTTTTCCTGATTAAATAAATTTCTCCTACATATAAGGAGAGAATTTTTTTTAAAGACCCAAGGGGGGGGGGGTAAAAATATTGCTACTTCATGTTAACAGCACTCAACTCGTAAGCTGAAGGTCACCGAATCGAACTCAGCTGTGGTGGTGTTCTAATGTGATGATCAATCACATTATTCGTTGGTAAAGAGTAGCCCAAAAGTTGGCAGTGTTGACTAACTGCCTCCACTCAAGACTATTACTTCAAAATTAGGGATGGCAAGGGCAGATAGTTCTCAAGTAGATGTATGTGAACAACAACTTTATGTTTTATCATGTTCTAAATAGCAGGTACTGTTTGACACCTAAAATGTTACAACAATACAGACGTTAGAAAAATGAATAAATAAATTGTTCTTTCTTCAGAGTGCGACAAACATTTCAGTGTGTAAAAAATAAAGATACTAACATTACCTTGGTTACTCATGTGATGTACCAAGCTTGCCTTATAAAGAACCATTGAACTATTTAAAATACAAGGTACATATTTATTCTAGTGAGTGAAAATTTCAAAGAGGAAAATCAGATTGAATTTCAGTCTTTAGAACTGAAAATTGATCTAAAATCAAATATTGAAACTTAAATAAATATTTTAAGTGAGCATTATACCAATAATCATTAGTCCTTCCAGTGGCACAGCGGTATGTCTGCGGACTTACAACGCTAAAATCCGGTGGGCAGAGCACAGATAGCCCATTGTGTAGCTTTGTGCTTAATTCTAAACAAAAAATAATTATAAATTAACTTGCTTATATGATCAACGTGGTTCCATCTGTTGTTTAAAACGATGAGTTTCTAGGTTATATAGAGCTAGAATTCACGATTTTAGTATTTTAACAGACAATATGACAAACTTCACCTACCTGTATATAAAAAGTCTTCAGCTATGATAAGTCATCAGGTATATTTTTACCCTTCACACTGGTATGTTCAACATAAGGTTGAAGATTTTGTTTCGAAATATGATTTATATCAGATTCTTTTGATAAACCATCAAGCATGTTTTACCCTTAATACTGGTATATTTAATACAAGGTTGGAGACTGTGTTTCAAAATACTAGCTCAGGTTTATATCAGATTTTTTTGATAAACCATCAAGCATGTTTTACCCTTAATACTGGTATATTTAATACAAGGTTGGAGACTGTGTTTCAAAATACTAGCTCAGGTTTATATCAGATTTTTTTGATAAACCATCAATCATGTTTTCAACCTTAACACCCACATGTTTAACTCTATGTTAAAGTTAGTTCTCCTACGCTAGTTTGGCCGTTTTTTTTATTGCAGGTTCTATTGTGTCTGTTTTGATAACTTTTTGGTGTAAGGATATCACACCATTCATCACCTTTTGGGAGATTTGACGACTATTTATCTTTTTATTATTTTCCAATCTACACACTATTGAATATTAATCGGCATATTATTTATAATTGTTTAGGTATATACTAATATTCATGAATTCCACACCAGAAACGACTGGAAATTTACTTAGCTTATTTTCCAGTTAAGATTTTTTAGCCTCTAATTCTGGTTAATTTTTTTTAATTCGTGAATGCTACCATTCACGAATTAATGAATGGTACAGGTTCGTACATTGCTCTATGTACGAACCTGGAACTATAACCAATAGCAGCAAATTAAGCCGTTTTAATGTTTTATAAGCTATTTTTATGCATTTTTGAGGTGATTTTTACGTAATTTTGAAGTACTAGATACAGTTACATACGAACCAGATCTATAGGTCAGTAACAAGAGAAGGCCTGGTGGTTAGGGCGATCGATTTGCACTCTGCGAGTTCTAATTCTGTTGCTGAACATGCTAGCTCTTTCAGCCGTGTTTATAGTTCACTAACTGCTTTCCCTCTAGTCTATCACTTCAAAATTATGGTCGGCTAGCGCAGATAGCCCATGAATAGCTGTGCGCGAAATTCAACAAAAAAGCAAACCAATACTAACAACAGAAATATTGTCTTTAATCGCATGCAAGTTATGCTAAAAGTTTCTGAATGAAATGATTATGAAACATTGTTTAGGTTAATAAAACTCGAAAGTGTTATATTTTAACAACAAGGGACCACCATGGTATTAAAATTGAGAATCGAAATATTTTATTTTGGAAGCATAATATTTCATTTTTAGAATTACTTTTGATAATATTTGGCACACGAGGTATTATTTTTTGTAACTTAACCAGTTGTTAGTTTTTATATATAAAAAAAGATTGGATGATTTTATAAAATCTGTATTTTAAGCGCTATCTGTTGGCTACTGAATCGGGGTAATAAAGGCTGCATGTCTACAGTCAAGCCTCTTACATTTCATTTAATTAAAGTCTTTTGTACTTTTGAAAAAATAATTTGTTATTTAATTTTTTTTTTCTGATTGTTTTTGCACTAATACACTGCTGATCCATGTATGATGCTACATATCACAGAAAAAAGTCACGTGGCTCGAAACAAGCCTTCATCCGAGAGTGTAATACTATATATCACAAGAAAACGCCTTCGTCCCAAGGTGTAATACTGTACATCATAAGGTTTGTTTCTTTGTAATTAAGCACAAAGCCACACAATGGGCTATCTGTGCTCTGCGTTGTAAGTCCGCAGACATACCGTATGGCTACATCATACGGAGTTACCACAAATGAGCCATTGTTATTATAAGAGCGATTAAAATGCGGATGGCTGATTATGGCGTAGCTTTACAAGGAGATTACTTTTATTGAATAAGGTATGGGTACGATGCAAACAAATGTGAAAAAATTGTTACGGTCATTTTTGTAAGCTGTAAGTTTGATATATGTGACGTGAATCCAAGCAGGGATTAAAAATTATATAAAAATTTTGTTAAATCAAGTTTAAAAAAAATTTTCTTGTGTACGATATTTAAGATGGTAAAAATTTATACTATATTGTTTACATAAAATAAAACATTTTAAATGTTAGATGCCTGCTACAGGCTTGGGGCAAGCAATCGTTATACAGAGACAATCACAAATCCTCGAAAAGGCTTATCGCACTAAAAATCGGGTTTTGATACCCGCAATGGGCACAACACAGGTAGCCCATTATTTAGTTTAGCAACAAACAAAGAAATATTTTGCATCCATTTGCTCTGCGGTACGTTTGAAAACTTATAACGCTAAAAACTGGGTTTTGATACCCGAGATTGGCACAGCATGGATAGCCCATTGTGTAACTATGTGCTTAACATCCAAATCTTAACAGCTGTCTGAATAAAAGTCATATTTCAAATGTTTCATAATTTATTTCTGACTGTACTGGTTAAAAATTGTCAGTTTTATGAAACGTGGTTGAAGTGGTAAAACTTCTTAACCATTACTTTCTCAAACATGTGAAATATACTACTTTTCTGTCATCTCGGCCATTTATCTTCTAAGACTGTTGTCGTGTCAGGTCGTACATATTTTAAAGACCTTTAAAGTTCTTAATAGGTACATTACACTCTCTTCTGATCAGAAAATAGCCTTTCAGATTCCGGGTAAAAATATTCACAAATCGGACTTGAAGTAGCTTAATGATATAACTTGCTGTTATTACAGTACACACATAAGGGTCTTACCCTTCCACCCCCCCCCCCACCCCACACACACACGCAAACACACTTTTAAACAAAGTTAGGCGCCCCTGGGTAGACACAAACAAATAATATATACACAATTTTGCAGTAGAACAACTTGAAACGCTCAATTACAAATTAGTATAGTATTTCTATTTTTACTACACACATGGGTTTCGATACCCATGGTGGGCAGAGCACAGATAGCCCATTGTGTAGCTTTGTGCTTGATTTCAAATACTACACATGGAAACAATTTTATAAAACAAAAAGGTTTAAATTATTTTAAATATGCTTTCATGCTGCTTGTGTTTTTACCAAATAACCTTTAGACACTGTACAGTAAATATTTATATTTTAAGTATCTATATACGACTCGTGTATTTTATATTTATGTAAATTTGTGATCGGAGATTTCTTTTACTGTAGCTCGGAGAAGAGGGCGACCTACGAATTCGAGCTAGTAGCCTGTCTGCTTTAGAAGATGTTGATTCCACCAAGTATGTATACTTTTCTGTTCTTTTGTGACCATAGTGACGGAAATCACAAAGTATATATATATATATATTTATATATGCTTACAAACTGCAGCTGCCATTTAAAATTATTTAAATGTTCGTTTTGGATATTCGCGCAAAGCTACTCCGGGGCTATCTGTACTAGCTGTCCGTAATTTTGAGCTCGGTGATTAGGGTGGGGGGGGGAATGCAGTTAATCAATAGCTCCTACCACGAAATTTTCGGCTCCTTCCAACCAAATAGCAGGATCAGACCGTCACTTTTATAACACACCCAAGGCACCAGAGTGGACAGCACGATTTTCCAGCAGCGGAATGTGAACTATAGATTTCTGAGCACGATTTGCCGGCAGAGTAATGTGAACTATAGATCTCTGAGCACGATTTTTCGGCAGAGGAATGTGAACTATAGATCTCTGAGCCAGATTTTTTCGGCAGAGGAATGTGAACTATAGATCTCTGAGCACGATTTTTCGGCAGCGGAATGTGAACTATAGATGTCTGAGCACGATTTTTCGGCAGAGGAATGTGAACTATAGATCTCTGAGCCAGATTTTTCGACAGCGGAATGTGAACTATAGATCTCTGAGCACGATTTTTCGGCAGCGGAATGTGAACTATAGATCTCTGAGCACGATTTTTCGACAGCGGAATGTGGACTATAAATCTCTGAGCACGATTTTTCGGCAGAGTAATGTGAGCTATAGATCTCTGAGCACGATTCTGCGGCAGAGTAATGTGAACTATAGATCTCCGAATTCACACTTCGGTACGTTAACCACTAGGCTACGCTCGGTCCTGCTTTGAAATAAAATACATATTTATAAATAAATTATTTATATTGATTTCTACGAGAAACAAAAGGTGTCGCTAATTAAAACGTTTCGAATGAATAAAGACCAGAGCCGTAAATAAACAGAGTTTGGCCAACTAAACAGTAGGATCTCAAGCGTATTAACGTGATAAATATATGCACTGTCTGCATGGCACGGCTTTGTTTCATTAGACGTGGGCTCATTTTACTTAACAGTTCATTAATTTAATAAGTTTAATTAATTTAATTTAATTCAAGTGATTAAAGTTTCACGCCAAAGTTAACATAATTGTAAAAATAATAGTTAATTGATTATTTATCAATTAACTGAAGAACGTTTGTCTTGTGGTTGACAAACAGAAATTGTTTTATGTGGAAATTCTGAACACACAACTTTAATTGAACGAATAATACATAATACATTCATTTTCATAAAGAGTAAACTTCATCGATTTTTCTTAGTTCAATTGATCTGCACCTCTTTTATGATTAATGTAACAATATTAATAATTTAATTAAATAGTTTCATCAAAGTGAGTTCATTTAATTCAATTCCAAATTGAAATTTAATTAACTGAACCACATCTGGTTTTCTTCTACGATAAAATAGATGAAGACATGATGTATGACAGTACTTACATCTAATAGATGAATACATGATGTATGACAGTACTTACACCTAACAGATGAAGACATGATGTATGACAGTACTTACATCTAATAGATGAATACATGATGTATGACAGTACTTACACCTAACAGATGAAGACATGATGTATGTCAGTACTTACATCTAATAATTAGATGTAAGTACTGTCATACATCATGTCTTCATCGATGTAAGTACTGTCACACATCATGTCTTCATCTTAATAGATGAATACATGATGTATGACAGTACTTACACCTAATAGATGAAGACATGATGTATGACAGTACTTATATCTAATAGATGAAGACATGATGTATGACAGTACTTACACCTAACAGATAAAGACATGATGTATGACAGTACTTACATCTAATAGATGAAGACGTGATGTATGACAGTACTTACACCTAACAGATAAAGACATGATGTATGACAGTACTTACATCTAATAGATGAAGACATGATGTATGACAGTACTTACATCTAACAGATGAAGACATGATGTATGACAGTACTTACATCTAATAGATGAAGACATGATTTATGACAGTACTTACATCTAATAGATGAAGACATGATGTATGACAGTACTTACAACTAATAGATGAAAAAATCAATACCGCATGAACATATGAAGTGATATATTTTGACAAACAAAGTTTGTTTTTTGAGATGGAACAAATCAAGACATTCCAGAATAATTGGTTAGTACAACGTCTGTAGTGTACTTAAGGTTCTGCACAGCAGCCCTCATGGCCATGCTCTTCCTTCCAAGTTCATCACCTGCTTTTGATCCCTAGAGTTTCCTTTTGCGAAGATTCTGTTGTTTCTTCACGTTGACATGAAGCCTCACAGAGAAGAGCTTATATCAATAGTTTATTCTTTATGTTATGGCAATAAGGTGGATTTATATCCTGGCTAAGTATCTCTACCTGCTTGACAAGTCTTGCCATTACATAGCATGTCCTGATCTACTCTACAGAAATGCTCCACGTGATTGGAGATTTTCATATATTCTTCAGAACAGTGGGTAAGACTGCATTCCTTGTATTATTTCAGTTATGTGAATTTCGGAAGTCTGCCTTCACTCGGCGATCATCCTTGTTCCTCTACAACTTCTAAACATTTTGAACACAAATTCTTCCTTGTATTCTTTCAGTTGTGTGAGTTTCGGAAGTCTGCCTTCACTCGGCGATTATCCTTGTTCCTCTACAACTTCTAAACATTTTGAACACAAATTCTTCCTTGTATTCTTTCAGTTGTGTGAGTTTCGGAAGTCTGCCTTCACTCGGCGATTATCCTTGTTCCTCTACAACTTCTAAACATTTTGAACACAAATTCTTCCTTGTCACTTTGGCAATGGAGCAACTGGCTCTGGCTAAGTTGTACAGTCTAGTTTGGTCTGCTTGACAGCTCCTCAGTGGTAGAATTGACTTGATCTTCGTAGGCAGCTTCGTCTTGTAAAGATACTGTTGGTTGATCAAGTAATTCTGCTAAGAAACTCCGGTCGTCTTCCAAATATTATAAAGATGTTTCTAGTCCTACACAGAAAATTAGAAGAATGATACGTGCATCAAACATATCAACAACAGACAATACAACTCTTTATTGAATATTAGCTTAATCCTGTTTTAATTCGACATGTATAAAAATCATAATGTTCAGTCAATATGGTTGTTCAAGTGTTTGCAAATTCGCAAAAAGTGCGAAGGGAACATCATGATTTGACAATGTAGAACTTAATTACATGAAATCAAATATCCAAATTTGATAGAGAACCAATATAGTAATCTGTCATATGCAGCAGTGTTCCCTCTGAGCTGCGTGGCCGCACAACGAACAATCAAGTGTCGCGCACTTAATTACTCCAGCTGCTCACGTCCTCAGTAATGGTGAGGAGTCTCAACACGTTGACGGCCTTAATGACCCTGGCAGTCTGTAGGCCTAAAGCCCAAATAATCAACTAGTATCATTGAAAAGCGGCCTAATGATCCAATAGGGTCGATGGTCTAAAAATACCACCATCACCCCTAAAAAATACTGGTAGAGCATTGCCTTGATACTGGTGCGCATGAAAAAATTCATTCCTCACATGGATTGAAAAAAAAATTAGATGAAACAGTGATATGCAGTCTTGTAGGCTGTTTGCTAATTGCTATCACATTATTGCTAATACATTGTAGAGTTTTAACTCAGTCTCTGGCTAAGCCTAGTCAATGTAACTATAATGCATCTAACAGCCCAAATTCTGCAGTCTGCCGAAATTTGATAAACGATCAGAGGAAAAGTACGTGTTATGAGGTTTCACGACGAATAATAACGAAGATGCTAGGCCTACTCCCGGAACATACAAATGGTATGGCGTTTACTTTCCAGTATTTACGACGATTGTTTGTTGGTAATTAAGCACAAAGCTACACAATGGGCTATCTGTGCTCTGTCCACCACGGTTATCGAAACCCGGATTCTAGCGTTGTAAGTCCGCAGACATACCGCTGTGCCACTGGGGGGCATTCATGACGAACTTTTATGTATGTCTCTGTGATTGTGTGTGTGTGTCAATACCTACCGGAAGGCATAAGAATAGTATGTTAATATATATAAAACGTATGTTTCCAACGCACTGTGTTGGATTGGTGAACTTCAAAAAATAAATTGTATTTCCTGCATAGTGGCGGCATAGTGGTTAACCTCAGAGCTTAAAATACTAAATATTTAAAGTTCGATCCCTATGGTACATACAGCACACATAACTTATTGTACAACTTTGCAATAAACAACAAAGAAAGTTCATGTGTTGCCTACTTGTGACCTTTTCTGTAACAAGTGGCCTAGTGGCTGGGGCGCTCGACTCACATTCTGATGATCGCGGGTTCGAATCCCCGTCACACGGAACATGATCGCCGTGTGGGCGTTATAAAATTACGGTCAATCTCACTATCGTTGGTAAAAGAGCAGCCCAAGAGTTTGTGGTGGGTGTTGTTGACTAACTTCTTCCCCTCTCACTGCTAAATTAGGGACGGCTAAAAATTATGGTATCAAGAAGTGTAAAAATTAACTGTCATCCTGTGTTTTTTGTACATTTCGTGTGTATATGTGTCTAAATTGCATTTGTATATCGTCTGAAACCTATA
>NW_013665948.1:579630-596014 GCF_000517525.1 Limulus polyphemus | reverse complement strand
CAACGAATAGTGGGATTGGCCGTCACATTATAACGCCCCCACGGCTGAAAGGGCGAGCATGTTTGGTGGTATGCGTATTCGAACCCGCGACCCTCAGATTGTGAGTCGAGCGCCTTATCCACCTGGCCATGCCGGGCGTAGAGCAACGAAAAAGATAGAAATTGTGGCAGTGACTGTTAAAGCTAATTACCGTAGATTATGCTTAGCGTACGAAAAATATTTAAAATGTAGGCCTAATTGTCGATTTTTAGGCACCTGTTGGAGTTTGTATTCAGATATAATGGTATTGCGTAATTTATAAGCCACGGAAAGGTAAAGAATTAACCTGATGTGTTTGTTTATGTTACTAGAGTAATTGTATTTAACGTTAATGTTATAAACGTTGTAGTTTTGCATATTGAACAATGCACGTTAAACGTAGTTCATTTTTGCACTTGTATAAATGTAACAGTACCACTGTACAAGTAGCCAGTAGGAATATTGGGTTTCCATGTGATTTAGCACTCATATGCACCTGGACTGACTGACAAATATTGTTCATTTAATTACGTAGGTGAATGGTACATTTTGTCTTAGTGTTTTAAATTTATTGTGTACATGTGAAATTTTACTGTTCCTTTTTTGTGTATTTTCTTTAATACAATCCCAAAATGCTATAAATAGGAATGAATCCTGGTTGAAATACTCGCCTAACATTTCTGGCCCAAGACGAACAAATAGCGGAACGGACCTAGCTTACCAATACAGTTCCAGTGAAGACAGTGTCACGGAAGAAGACGTCTCCAAGACCGCTAGACAAGGTTTTCCATACTCTGGAACTACAGCTTCGAGGTCCTCTACCTTAGGTCATACACGCGGATCTGGTATGCAGAACGGCAGTCACACGAAGCGAACAGCCTCTGATTCCATCAGTGTAGCGAAAGACCCGACAAAGTTCCAAAGAAGGGTCGTTCCGATAGGTTTGGGATCAGAAAACACGCAGATGAATGCGCTTATGAAAGAAATGGAGAAAAAGATTGCTTCAATGGAAAGAAGTACTGCTAATGAAGTAGGTTCTTCACAACGAAATTCTCTAAAACATCGGATCAGTAGCAGTGACTCTCAACGAAGGTCTGGGTGCCAGATAATGATTGAAACGATTGATGAGAGGTTGTCTTCAGTTCAAGTGGCTGTAGATGCTCTTGAAGAAGAGGTGAATGTAGCCAGGAACGACGTCAGCAACGTGCAACACCACTTGAACACTATAAAATCGAATGCTGAAATCACGAATGAAAGAGTTGAGAAAATCAACTCCCACATCCACCAATTAGACGACAAGATGATTTCTACGTTAAAGGTAAGTTCCTTTTCAATAGAACAGCATTAAAAACACATACATAATTCAATGATACCTTATAGATAGTAAATACGAATTAACTATTATTATGGTGATTTATCATATTATAGGATTCCTAGTATTATGGGAAAATTTATGAATGTTAGTGTATTTGGTTGTTTTGCTTAGTAATGTATAAATCAATATGTTCTGTGATTTAAGCTGTAAGGAACACATATTTCCAAAACGGTATAAGTCTATTCAGGCCCGGCAGATGGTTAGGGCGCTCGACTCGTAATCTGAGGGTCGCGGGTTCGAATCCCCGTCACACCACACATGCCAACCTCCGCCCTTGCCTGGTCCCAAGTCCAGGATGAGAAAGGGTGCGGGGCTAGTAACTCCACCCCGTAAAAACCAACCTGCTAGAAGTAACTGCAACAACACCTTCCGTTGGCGAGGTGTTGTTGCGGCCCTATGCTCCACTGGGAGTTTACAGGAATAAAATAAATAAATAAATAAAATATATATATTCCTTTATAAAGGTAACAGTTCCTCAGGGGCTTCTAAAAACACAGGTTTGCAGTTAATAGAATATAACAACAAAAACTGAATTTTTAATTAAAAGTCTATATCAGTTTTCTCGGCCTTCAAAAGCTTAAAGTTTGGTAACCCTTATGAAAACCCCCCAGTGGCACAGCGGTATGTTTGCGGACTTACAACGCTAGAATCCGGATTTCGATACTCGTGGCGGGCAGAGCACAGATAGCCCATTTTGTAGTTTTGTGCTTAATTACAAACAAATCTTATGAAAGGCACGAAGTTTTATAACTTAGAGGGCAGCAGTGATGTTTATCCCTAAAAAATTCACACACATCTTAACATATGCCTCTACTCATGGCAACTAGCAAGCATTTTCTTACATTTATGTGATTGGTAGCAGTCAGGATAAAAACTGTTTAACCACAAACGCCCGAATGCATATATTTCAGAAAAATTAACAAAATGAATTTTGAGGAGGTAACAAAAGATCATAAAATATATTTTAAGTAATCAACTGCAGTCAGAAATAAAGAAATTGTATTATAAACAAGTATGATATGCCTGTAATCTTTAAACATTCAGTTTATACCATGATTTTATGATAATCATGTTTAAAATGAAAAAAGTCTAAATTACTTTGTCATCAACAAAACCTACACGTACCTAGGCCTTTACCAAAGTTGATTTGGTGCTACAATAGCGTGAGGTCTACACAGATACTATCATCATCACCGTTTTAACTTTCGTTTATTTGCAGTTAGCGCCATTTATTATAAATAACACTTTTAAACTAATAAAGTACAAAATACCATTACATAACGTTTTTGGGGCAAATATAATCGGAATGAAATAAATTCCAACAATCAAAACGAGCACAATTATATCCTAAACTTAAAGTACTCTTTTGGAACACACAACTTATTAAATTATTCTTATTTGCTGAACGAAAACGTGGATAGATATAAATTATCAATTAGTCCCTTTTAGGACAGGAAATGTAATTAATTAATAAATTAGTGAGTTACTTTGATTAATTATAGACATGTTGAGACACATATTGCGTGAGTCATTGTATCATGGCCGCCTGTTATGGCGGCCTAGCAATGCGTTCCTAAAGACGTTTCCTCTGGTGGCAAATTTTGAAACTGTGACGTCACAGATGACATCATTTGTACCTGCCTGTCATGGCAGTCCAGCAACGAATCCCTAACGAAGCGCACTCTGGTGACAATATGTGGAACTATGACACCATCTTCTTTGATGGCACCTCCACTCACTGAGGCAGACAAACGTATGGCGCCCTCTAACGGAACTATGAAATCAATGATAACATTCAGCATGAGCCGGCATCCTTTGGACGCGGAAGTACCAACCTAACTACTTATAAATATATAATTGTTAATTATGTATTATATAATGTTAATTTTTCTGTAATGCAAATACTAAAAACAAGTTTATCTTGTATATTTTTGAGATATTTCAAGTGTTTTTTTTTTTGTCACCACATTTGTATCAATTAAATAGACGATCAAATATGCATCACATAATTATATCCAGATACCCAAAGAATCAGGATTTGTTAAAGATAAGCGGGAGCTCGTTGTCTGTATTATTAATCGTCAGGGCCTCTTTCAAGTATGTCTTACACACCAGAATTTTTTACTTTATGTTAATCTTTTATAAATTTACCATTTTAAGAGTCTGCTCAATCCACTTAAAACTTCGGACTGTTGGAATTTTTAATAGATTTTTATTCTTTATGAGATTTATATTTGTGCTTCCATTTTGCAGGAAACTCAAGCACTGTGTGAGAAAACCCGAGAGGTTTTGGATGATGCTACAAAAGCTAAGAAACAATATGAGGAATTAAAAGAAGAATGTCAAGTGTTACTGCACGAGTTAAAGCAACACGTTAAGCATGAATGACTTCCATACTGTTTTCAGGATGTTTAAGTATATCTGATCATCTTTGTTAAAACGAAGATACCTTAACCTATTTGTGAGAAGTAAAACGATACCTTAACCTATTTGTGGGAAGTAAAACGATACCTTAACCTATTTGTGAGAAGTAAAACGATACCTTAACCTATTTGTGAGAAAAGTTCCAATACTATTTTGCACCGAAATAGTCGTCTGCATGCTGTAATAAGTAAGCTTTAACATTTTCTGAAGAAACTTTACTAGTCATTACCGTGCAGTAGTTAGTATTTGAAAATAAATTAGTTTCAAATCGAGTTTACGGAAATAAATATACTACTGCTAAAACGTATTTATGTTCAACTTTTTTCACAGGAATTATCCTGTTAGATTTGCATTTCATCAAGACTGGTGTAAACACCAATGTTTTCTCGCCTTTCTTTTTGCGATAATATTAAGAAATGTATTGTATGAAGCCTTGAATTCAAAATACTGTTCATTCTGTGATACGTTTTCTGCTAATCTCAAGATTTATAATGTGCCAAAAAAAACTGAAGAAACTATAGTTGTTTAAAACAGATTCGCCACGTATTGACTTAAGTATGTGTGTATTTACTTCCATTCCTCTTATACAAAATACAAATTACGACACTTCAGTTACTGTTTAAATTGCTGTAACTAGTAGATATTTCATTGCTAGTTATTATTACCTTGTGTGACTATGTTCGGTATCTCTTCTCTAAAGTTCTTTTAATCAGCGCCACAGGACGGAACGAGCCAATCTGTGTTAACTTAAAGAATACGCCTAATTATTCATTACGTGCGTACAGGTACGTTAGCAGATCTACCGATATTACGATGTTATTCGTTTGACATTAGATAACAGTATCATTTCTCTTTCAACAAATTTAATTATTTCAATATACTTATCCTTAAGCCCAGCTAACTAAAATCCCATTAGTTGCACTAAATAGTGTTATTTGGGGATTAATTTACCTCCAAAATCATTGATTCCCACAGCAGTTTATTGTAAAACCAACTGTTTAGAGGAGGCTGCCTTGCTTGGTTTTCACAACACTTTGAAATTATACAATGATTTGGACTTACTTAATGAAAACTGTTTTAAAAATTTTCTCGTGGTAGTTGGCTACGAGTATATATAAATATCGTCAATTAAAAACAATTAAAACATTCCTTGCTGGTTCTTATAGTAGTTTAGAGTAGAAAACTAGTTTCGGAGCTAAAATGAAGGCTTAAAATTAACTGTTGCCTTTACCTTCGGTGTTTAATATATTAGCTACCAACGAAATGTCAAATATATTATCAAGTAAGAAATTTCAAGGTAGTAGTGAACTTTGACTTGTATTTACGTGTAAGATGATGTTTGATATTACTTGTTTGTTTTGTTACCAATCGCATGAAATCCAATTTTTAAAGATATGAGCCCTCAGACTTATTGTTGAATCGCCACATTTGTATCAGGACCGTGCGCAGGAATTTAACTTTGATCGCTATTGGGGGGGGGGGAGCATATTAAACTCACACATATTTTATATAAAGATATGTATGTATATATATTAACCATATCTATATCACCATACGCACATACGTCGTATGCATGGAAATAAATAGGATTACACTCACCAAAATTACCGGGAGGGGTCCGGACACCTGCCTGCCTCTCTTGTACACGCCCCCTTAAAGTATTTGTTCAGTAAGTGCTTTTAACTGTGTCACATTATCAATATGAAGTAGACAAATATGTAATACATTACTTGATTTTCCTATATTATTTTCACTTCAGGAAAATAAAAAAATATAAAGTCAAGAATTCTTGAGTGGGAGTGAAGGGTAATATATTAATGCATGAGTTCACACTTTTTAACACATATTACAAAATATATGAAATATTCCTTAGACCATTACTCATTTTACTTCATCATTTATATGGTAAATTTTTGTTTGAGTCAGGATTTGGAAAAAAATATTTTTTAATATGTTTAGCATTTAAAACAGTCCTCCCCCCCCCTCCTTGAAAAATGCAATTGCAGATCCCGTCATGATTTTACAGAATTTCCCCATTTTTCAATAGCCATTTGCTAGAGAACACTTCAATATGTTTTTAAGTTAGAACTAATTAAAGTGATTTAACAATTACTATGCGTTTGTGCATGATCCGCTACATGGGTCTGTGAAGCTATATATATATATATTCTATCTTTCTCTGGCGATTGTGGAACACTGAATTCCAACACGTGCTAATAATAAGTTTCTTTACAGTGGCCTCGCAAGTTTGTATAACACTGATTAGGAAGTTGGATTTAATAAATTTTAACAATGTTTTCAATGGTTGGAGTATTTAGTTATGTTTCGAGCTCAACTAGATGGTTCAGGAACTGTGTTAAACTTTGTGAGTAGGTCTGGAGGATCTGCCGCGGAACTGTGTTAAACTTTGTGAGTAGGTCTGAAGGATCTACCGCGGAACTGTGTTAAACTTTGTGAGTAGGTCACAATGTTTTTTCATGGTGGATCATTATTATTATTAATTGTGATTTTTATCATTTCTCTGTTTCAAGTTGCACTGTGGTATGGTTTAGACACTCCTTTCTTAACCATTGAAATTAAAACAAAAACAATTCTCTCAGTTCAAATATAAGATTTATGTGATTTTTGTGTATTTGTGATGAGAAATTTAAGTTGATATTGGTATTAATGTATTAAAAATACATTTCTTTTTGTGGAACTTTTCCTTGATTTATGATATTGAGTACGAGTAAAAAAAAATGTAACATTACTTGTCAAAGTAGGAAATATTATATTTTCTTTTACTTCCAATGCAATCTTTGTCGTACAGCAATTTTTATTTTTGATAACTTTGAATACCAAAAATACTGTATGCAAATTTCTTAATGCTTAAATGGAATTATATACGATGCAATAAAGTTTCTTAAACAACTAATGTTTCTATGGAATCAATATTCAAAGGCAGTTTTCAAAGGAACGAACTGATATGATATTTTGCTGTCATTTAAAATATTTGAACTTTTTATCATATAAATTTTAATAAGGTCTGGTCATGTACTTACGAATCTATTTTCCTCACCAACATGTGAATTTCAGTGAAGAAACTATTATGTAAAGGTCTAATCTATTTTTTTGGTTCGCTACTTTCGTTGCAGTAGACTAGTTTCGCCGAGTTCACAGCTCATCAGATCTGCTTTTTTGTTTGTTTGTTGTTAAGCGCAAAACGACAAGTGGGCTATCTGTGCTGTGCCCACAATGGGTATCGAAACCTGATTTTTACAGTTAAAAAATCTTCAGACTTACCGCTGAGTCACTGGGGCATCATCAGCACTCCTTGAGCGAGTGAGGAAAGTATATAAATCCTCATTAGTCCGTTAAATACTAATGGATAATTAATTGTTACAGTATAGTCACGTGTTATTCAAACACCTGAAATATTTTAGATTATTAGTGGTAAATGAATGACTAATTTTTAACCAAACAAAAAGTATGGTAATGTTAATTATGACACTTATAAAGTGCTTATAACCCATTGAACTATATAGGACAGACTAAGAACCTCAAACTTTGACAAACTTGAAAGTAACACAAAACAATTCACTTCCAATTAATTATGAGTCTGGATCCAGATTATCTAAAAACACAATATCGTGAAAACTAATAACACTAACCCCAACTAAATTATACATCAATTTAAAGATTAGAAAGAGGGGAAAAGCATGAACCTAACACCACAAATGTCAGACTACTACAGAAGAAAAGAAAACCCAAAAATGTACTTATTTTCAACTCTACAAATCAACCTTCCAGTTACAGACCTCTTATAGTTAGGGTGTAACTTTTGACAACCCATGTTTTGGTTTATTCCCTGCAGTATGTTCCACTTTATTGAGTTTGTGTCAAAACCATTGAGAAAATTACCACCAAAGAGGTTGCTATGGAAATATTTTAATTTTCAGTTCAGGATTATGATTTTCAATACCATTTTTTGAGGGATGTGTAGGGGTATTTTAACAAAATGTGTTACGGAAACTGCAAGTAGACATTTTAAAGTAGCAAATATCTATTTTTCAAACAAGGGTAAAAAAATAGATAGAAATAACATGAAATCTTCAATTTATCACTGGCTTCACAAAGTAAACGTATACAACATTATGATTTGGAATTAGTCATGTCTCTGTAGAGGAAATACATTTTTTCTCTACTCAGTAAACAAACGGTTTTAATACTTGCAAAATTCAAAAGTATAATTCTGTGAAAGGCAACTTAGCAATATTATTTATTAAATGTGTAGAGTTCTGAGATAAACTCTCTACAGAAACATTTTGTAAGATAACCTTTTACATTACCACAGGACGTTTAATCATTGGGTCGTTGTTAAGCACAAAGTTTCACAATGGGCTATCCGCACTTTGCCCACCACATGTATCAAAACCTATTTTTAGCATCTTAAGTCTGCAAAGTTTCCGCTGAGCCACTGGGCGACGTCACAGTAAGTAAAATTCTTGCACAGAAAATCATTTGCCATACCAGCTCTGGTGAAACGTTAAATATTATACATTTTGAAGGAAATGCTAAAGATTTTGATAAAAATCATTTCGATGTGATAAACAGTTATTACACGATTGTTACTTTCAAAATACAAGAAAAGATCAAACAGGATTACGAACAGTTTCAGTTTTCTTAACAATAATTTATATTTCATCGGAATTCTCGTGGATTGTTTGTTTGTTTGAAGTTAAGCACAAAGCTACATAATGGGCTATCTGTGCTCTGCCCACCACGGGTATCAAAACCCGGTTTCTAGCGTTGTAAGTCCGCAGATATACCGCTGTGCCACCGGGGGCGCACATAGTTGTGAAAAATAATTCGGTATATTGGAATTTGAGATGAAACTTCTTAATTCGTCTCTTCTTCTTTATAAAAAAAAATAGCTTACTGTGATTTTTATACAAAGCAGTATTAACACAATTATTTAAAATGTTTCTTATCGTTTAGTTTTAAAGATAATTTGACAATAAAAATGTTCTTTTATGAGTTTTTTTTAAGCTAATCTAAAATAATATGTTAATACAACTTTTCTGGCTATTAAATTTCCAGTGTGGATCAAACTTAATGCTCGCCCCCTTTTAGCTGTGGGGGCGTTATAATAATGACGGTCAATCTTGCTATTCGATAGTAAAAAGTAGCCTAAGAGTTGGCGGTAGGTAGTGATGATTGGATGTCTTCCTTCTAGTCTGACACTGTTAAATTAGGGACGGCTAGCGCAGATAGTCCTCGTGTAGCTTTGTACGAAATGACAGAAATGGTAGAAACAGAAGTTCGATCCAGTGTGAATCAAACTTAATGCTCGCCCCTTTTAGCCGTGGGGGCGTTATAATGTGACGGTCGTTGATAAAAAAAAAAGAAGTAGTCCAAGAGTTGGCGATGGGTGATGTTCACCAGCTGCCTTCCCTTTAGACTACCACTGGTAAATTAGGGACGTGTGGCTTTGCAGGAAATTTAAAACAAACCAAACTCTATAGTTTATCAATTACATTAATTACAAACTGGAAACGCTTGGCGCATATTGCTCCTGTGTAACTCTGGGCGAAATACTAAAACAAACTAAACAACCTTAAAGACTACAGTTCAGTATTGAAAATTTACTTTAAAATGTGGTCAAAGAAACACAATCATACGCGAAAAATCTATATTTGGGCTATCTTTTTTTCTCGAAGCAGAAGGGATTGTCGAAATTTGCGATAACATTAAGAGATAAAACTCAGAACAATTTTTTTAAATGTTTGATTTATCGTATTCATATAGAGGGCGTAATGTAAAGGGAGAGAGTTAAAGAGTTGTTTTAACAAAGCAGGATCTTATTGCGGCGTGTAAAAAAAATTATATAATACTTAGTTAATATTGTACACAAAACAGTTTTTATTAACTATTCACGGTTTGGTTTCTTTTATTATTGAGATTTAACTTATTCGAGGAAGTAAAAACAAATCAATTCGCCACTATGTTAGGATAAATAAAATATTTCATGAGATATTTTTGAAATGACAACTAACTATATGATTTGAGCATATCATAGCAATATACTACTACTTAAAGCTAATAACAGATGGCGCTTATAATGAGTGAATATTTGCTTTCCTGAAAAATACAGTACTCGTTTTCAGAGCTGAAATATGAAGTTGGTTACACTAATATATACATATTGATAATATTTTAAATACATATATTGTTTCAGTATGGAACGTGACTCTGTAAGCTAGAATATATTATAAATAAGTGTTTAATACTTAGTATTCTCTATAAGTATAAAGTTCAAAAAAACGTTCAAAACATGTGACATTAACACAACAAGAATATTTCTTCCTCTTCTTTCTTTCCTTTTAAAGTTTATTTATTTACTTTCCCTGGATCAGTGACATCGCGTTTTGGGCTCATAGTTCGATGGTTGCAAGTTCGAGACTGGCTCGCGCTGTTGTGTCTTGCCTTGAGCAATACACTTTACCCCACTTCATTCCAGTCTACCCAGCTGTATGATGGGTATCAGCTATCAGTTGTGCTGCGATGGATGGGCTGACATCCCATCCAGAGGAATAGTTAACCATTTAAATCCGCTTGTGCCATTTACAACCTGAATTCAAAAGCACCGGTTCTACATTTCTTGCAAAGGCACGGCAAGGATTTAACTTAACTAAAACTAAATCATGAACTTGCAGCTGAAAACGTAAGATATGACTGATAAGTAAAAAACATTTTAAAGAATGAAATAATACCAGTGGCGCTGCAGAATAACGTGATTCATACAAGCCATATTTGACGCCATTCAACAATATAGTAATTCTTGGAAACTTTTACTCTCATTTTCCGATTTTTAATTCAATAATATATATATATATATATATCCTAAATATTTCAGATCACTTTCCCGTGACCAAACTGGTAGCTACTCTAATAGCATTGATTAAAATTTTACAGCAAATATTCATTCATTAGTTAGCCAGGCCGCGTATTTTGTTTTACCCATCATCAAGTTACGCGCACTAAATCGTTATATCATACATGATGGAAATGAGCCTAAGTACCTCTCACCCATAAATATAGGCTACAAGTTTAGTAATATGCAAGCTATTACTAGACCTACCTAAACTATCATTATGTAGTTTATAATATAGTGTATTAAAATGATATTTATGTAAATACACATAAAATAAGCCACATTATGAATGGCTTTGGAATATATGGACTTCAAGTTAACAAGTATATCCCAGTGTAAATGGTGAACGTTTGAACATAATTGGACATGGCCCTGATAGGGGATTTGAATTCATATAATAAATACTCATGAAAACAATACCCTCTTCTATGTCGCGTTCAACATTTGACAGTGTATAAAAAATGCCGAAAAATTAAAACAACATCTATCCTGAGGGAGAAATTACACTCACAATGCGTCAGGAAGAGGGCTAGGTTGCTCCTGACCCTCCCAGATCCAAACAAGGACCTAAATCCCGATGAAGCAGAACAGTGAACTCAACCCTTTTTTGGCCGAACCTCTTTTACACACCTAAGGCGTTTTTGATTACATGGTGACTAGCTGAGAGTTACATTTTCGAGACTGTAACCCAGTGATACTTTACACGGCTTTTAGGGATAGAAAAGACTCGATTTATTTCACATATTCCAAACGAAAGATTGAGACTATTCAGTTGTACATCCGGTATTTGCTTAACAAGTGAATTGTAATATGAAAACATATGTTAACATTAGGTAGCAAAACACATACTTGGATCAAAAGAGAGCTGTAAGTCCGAACAATATCAGCTTTTATCAGCCTTGGTGTGTAATGGGTGAAACTTATGGTGTCAAAATAGTACCGTAGAATTGTATCACAATCAAATATATTATGGTATTTTTTTATTTTTTTGTAAGAAAGTTGTGTTTTGTTCGAGTCATTTGCTGTTTTTCTCTATCATTTTGAACTTAACGTGAGTCGTTCCAAGTCGTTTTACATTACCTTTGGTTATACTGATAACCATTATGTGCTCAAAGTAATCAAACTCATAATTAGATTAATTGTTCAGTTGTCCTTATTAACAATAAATCAGCCAAACACAGGTATGATGTAGTAAATAATACGAATTAATTTGCTGTTATGAATCATAGATGAGTGGCGCAAACTAGAAAACAAATATTCAAACAACTCTAAAGCAGTTCATTTGAAGATCTAATTACGTTATAAAGTAAGTTTAATAATATATATGTCATTTACCTATTTACTGCATATTAATCTTTTAATCAAGGCGATCGTTTGAGTGAATTGACTTTTGTAATTTTATTTTGTTTTTTAACGATGCATCGTTCACTTGTTCGCAACAATGATGCAACTTCCTCCTTTTTCATCATAAATTCAGAATATTTATTATGTATGCTCTGTTTGAAAACGAGATTCTGGATGTATTATGTTCGATTTTCTGTGCTGGAATAATGACGTTTTAGTTTGCTTCACATTCTCGTTAACAAGATAGTGGCCCACCTTCGTGAGAACTATGTCCCAGCTGAACATCTGTTACTTTATGTGGCAATTTGTACAACCATCTCTACCTATGTACACTTTATTGTTCATTTTGATCAAATAATTGTAAATTATAAAATGTGAGGCAGTAATGATGTTGAAGCTACAATGCTCCAATGTGTTTAAAAACAAAAACTTATTCTAACACTAACTTACACTACTGTGTACGAGAGCCGTTAGTAACAGTTACTAAATAGGCCAGAAAAACGTAAATACTTACTTATTATTTTTGTTGTTTTTAGTTTACTTATTTACAGCCAAGATATACGTAAATATAACTAAAAATTGAAAAACTTAAATGCATAAAAGCTGAGTCAATGCTTAGCCTAAGTATTAGTTCGCTAAAACTTATGTATTCCACATACACATTGACATCATTTTGCGGTACACGATCTCACATCGGCCAAACGAAAAATAGGTCCCTCTCTTAATAAATGGTACCGGAAAATCGAAATTACGATGAACAAATAAAAAATTTTTAAATATTTTATGCAATAATGGTTTGTTTGGAAGGATTTATAAAGGAAAATAGAGATTCAACTGACATAGTGTTATTGTTAACAAACATTTCAAGAGCATTTATATAGCAAATAACACAGTACTGTTGATATTCTTTGTCTACAGTATATTTAAATATAACTTTTTTCAAAACCATTATAAAATATATGTCACGTTTCAGAAGAAAAATTTTATGTCTCTTTTTTTATAATATTACTTTGCAAATGAAATTGGCAATTTGAAATAATAACAAGAAAAATAAAATATTAGAAATTTAAAACCTGCAAATAGGGATCGTAAAAAAAGTAAGTAAACAAGGCTGGAGATAGTGTAGAGTGTAGACATTATTTACTCAAACTACAAACCCCGTTTTTTGGCTCCATGCTGTTACCTAGAATTACATTTGGTGAAGTCAAAATAGGAATTTGTAGTTTGAGTAAATAATATCTACAGTATCTTCAGCTTTGTATGCTTACTTTTTTTACCATCCCTATTTGCAGATTTTTAAATTCTCAATTTTTTATTTATCTTGTTTGCTGACGTTTTTTATGCTCAACTATGGGCAAATGATTACTTGATATGGTAGATAACGTTATACATTGTATTAGCTAGCTGATACGGTTTATGATGATTTACTGTAGCTATTGACTATTTGATCGCATTAGTATTAGATGTAAAATGTTAAGCTGCAGCTGGAGTTTGTCATGGAGATTTGTTTGAGAATATAGTGAGTATTTATAGTTTCTGTGTAACTAAATTCTCTCTATATAATGCATAGCAATAGGCAAATATATCCCTAGACTAAGACACAACCCTCCACTAAGTGCGTATAAAATTTTACCAGTAGAAAAGTAGCCTTTTCAAATAAAACATCTCTTTAAATAAACCTTCGTGTCTCTTAAAGTACTTATTCTTTGAATGTGTGTAATAAAATTGAATATTATGGGTATTGGTTTTTTTTTACTCCTTCACTTCATACATAATAGAGGGATTGGCTCCCTAAAGACACAAATTGTATAATGTACAAAGCATTGAATATCTAAATGTTACCATCATCTAAGGTTCATCTGTTATTAGCTGGTAATTCCTGTTTCACCCTGTATTTAAGCTTTTAAAGGAACACGAGATATTTGTAAGAAAGCTAACTTAAAGGCGTATTGATAACATCGTTTGGACTAGAATTATGATATTTTTAGCTTATGTAAAATATATAAAAAACAAATCGACTTTTCAATACCAATACGAACTTTGCGGTACCTTGGGTGCAATATTATACCAAGACGTTTTTGTTGTAGGCTGGTAAGAGAATAATTAGAAGAATAATTTAAAAGAGCAGTTAAAATAAAGAGACAAAATAGTTAAAGAATAATTAAGACAAAAAATAAATTTGATTAGAGACAAAATCCACGAAGTTACTGAAGATATACAGAAGGGTTACAATGACAAGATTAAATAAATACAGAGAGACATATCGTACATAAAGGTTGTAATGACAAAATTAAAGAAGTGCAAAAAGAAAAAGAAATCAATGAGGTAGAAAAGAACATCAATGATGGAATAAAATATTTGGAAAGTGGATTGATAAATGCAAATATTCAATCACCTACACTTTTTATTTTCATCTGCCCAAGAATTCCAACTTACAACACCATTTACTATAAAATATGAAATAGGAGGAACGATTTTGTTTATACCATTACTACTACTGCTGCTATATCATTTGTGATTGCAGGACCTTCCAGGAGTACCAAATCCAGTTTCAGAATTTAGCTGGCCAGTTCAAAAACATCACCCAATTGAGAAACCAAAGGACCGTGATGAGAGATACCGTAAAAGGTTTTGTTTATTGGTTTGTTGAATTTAGATTAAAGCTACTACAAAGCTAACTACATTAGCCATCTATAATTAAGAAGTGATAGATTAGAGGGAATGTAGATATTCAACATCACCCGCTGCCAACTCTAATCGAATAATGGGATTGACTATCAAATTATGATGCATAACAAGCACTGATAGCTGCCTTATCCAACAGGTTTAGAGTAATACTCCAAAAGGCAGTATTCAAAGTAAAGGTCAAGAGCAGGGGAAAGAAAAGTCCTCAGTCAAACTTGCAGAAGATTTGAAAAGGCTTGCCCAATAATCATACCCAGATGAAGTTACTATTTCTCTGAACTGTGAAGTAGTTGTTTCTGTTGTATTATTTGAAAATATTTAAATTTATATTATTTTTATAATATAATTATTTCTTCGGAAACATTAGGTCTTATCAGAGTAAAATTTAAAAATAATTTTCATTACATTTTTTTTTTTCAAATTTTCTTCTACAATGACTAACCAGGATCTTAAAGATACTTTTTTGCAGAATATCATTCGCTGATCTTGTGATATTTCAGATGATCGGCTGAGCTATGTAGATGTATTGATGTTGTCATTGTATAGTTAACGTGCAGGAGTATGGGTAAAAATCAGGACGTGATTATTATCCAAAAGAAAAAAAAAATTCTTTCCCTAGCAAAAACATTAGTCATCAGAGTATACTAACAAGGAAAGTCCAAAGAGAGTACGTTTTCCTTTATAGAAATGTTTGCCTGGTAATTGATTGTACTACCTCAACAATGCAAGTTGCTGTATGGGATGTAGTAGTGTGGGAAATGTTCCTTTGGCGAGGTTGGATTTTTTATTCCTTTAGAAGGAGTAATAATCCCAAGAGTATATCTGAAAATTGTACCCTATAAACATGGCTTCTGATGGTTTGCTTGTTTGTAATTAAACACAAAGCTACACAATGGGCTATCTGTGCTCTGCCCACCACGGGTATCGAAACCCGGATTGTAGCGTTGTAAGTCCGCAGACATACCGCTGTGCCATTGGGGGGGGGGGGGCGCTTCTGATGTTCATGACGAAAAAGTAATAATCCACCAGTCACTGTGTACTCTCTACTTTGATCAATAGTATTTATCTTAATATAAAAATATATACCAAAAATATTTGGGTTTAATAAATCATTCATGCTAAGAAATGGTTTATTTAATTTGAGATCTGACAAAAAAAAACTAAACTATATCAAAATTTTGAATCGGAGTTAGAGATATGACGCTAAACGCCTAATTATTTGAAGCGTATTCAAAACTTGTACAGCTCAAAGTGATTCATCTTGGTTCTTGAAGCCTTTGGTATAGGTTATGTAGATGTTATTTAATCTTAAAGAAACTTCGACCAAACACTGTGCAGTAAATATTTTATTTCAGAAACATAGGAAATTGAACAAACACTTGTTGAATTATGAAACGTGGTATAGGTGCTACTAACCCAATTTGTGAACCTGTTATAATGTGATATTAAGCACTATATGAAATTTATGAATATAGTGAGAATAATTATCGTAATGTACTATTCATAACAAAATTTATGGACAGGTTATAGTGGGAATAATTTTAATATACTATGATAAACTACAAAATTTGTGGATAGGTTATAGTGGGAATAATTCAAGTAGACTATTATAAACTACAAAATTT
>NW_013665948.1:568571-578707 GCF_000517525.1 Limulus polyphemus | reverse complement strand
TAGACTATTATACATTACAAAATTTGTGGACAGGTTATAGAGGGAATAATTCAAGTAGACTATTATACATTACAAAATTTGTGGACAGGTTATAGTAGGGATAATTCAAGTAGACTATTATACATTACAAAATTTGTGGACAGGTTATAGAGGGAATAATTCAAGTAGACTATTATACATTACAAAATTTGTGGACAGGTTATAGTAGGGATAATTCAAGTAGACTATTATAATCTACAAAATTTGTGGATTGGTTATAGTGGGAATAATTCTAGTAGACTATTATAAACTACAAAATTTGTGGACAGGTTATAGTAGGGATAATTCAAGTAGACTATTATACATTACAAAATTTGTGGACAGGTTATAGTAGGGATAATTCAAGTAGACTATTATAAACTACAAAATTTGTGGATATGTTATAGTGCGAATAATTTTAGTATACATTAGAAACTACAAAATGTGTGGACATCTTATAGTGGGAATAATTCTAGTAGACTATTATACACTCTACGAAATTTGTGGATATATTATAATAGAAATAATTCTAGCTGAGCTACATTCGTTAAATAAATGGTTATAATTTACTGTGACCAAAAAAAATATACATCTGTTTTAACATATCATAAAGTTCACTGACATTTTAAAACATCGTATAAAATCAAAGCTAAAACACTACATCTACATTTAACAAAGAATTTATCAGGTGATATCAATATCGGAATACTCGATTTCAATGCTTATATTTTTTTCACAGGGGACATGTCTCCTTAATTTGTTCAAGACTAGCATACTTTTTGTTATTTTGATACCTCATCTTCATGCATAGCCCAGCTATAAAACCTGTCTCCCATTTGCAACCAAAGTTACTCCACTCTTTGTATTTATTTTAAATTTGAATATATTTCACTCAAAATAATACTTAAGAAATAATAGGTATTTATATTTGAATAGTTTAATTGATGCGTTTTAAAAAATTGATCGTAAATTTGTCCAAAGCTTTAATATTATGCTGGAGGCAACTTATAAGTCTGTGATTAGCGTAACCATTTTCTTATATTTGTGTAAAATAGATATCATGTTGGATAAACAATCTATTGTGCAGTATTTTCTTTTGAAGTTGAAATAACACGTGCATCAGTGAACAGTGTTTTCTTGCAGTACCCTATAATTTGGTTACATCACATATTAATTAAACTGTGTTTGCCTTTCTAACATCAAAATTGGAAGGAACTATTAAAGCACTGCTCTACGTCATAGTATTGGTTAGTCAATATTGTATACTTACGAATCAGTTAATTGTGTATTTCTCATGGCTTTTGCTAAATAAAACATAGCGTTTAACGTGCTAAAACAACAAAATAAGTAACACCGTACTTTTCAGATTCTAAATTATGTACATTCAAACGTTTTTGTTGTGGATCAACCCGCTGATCTAAACATTATATTACACTGGATTTAACTGTGCAACGACGACACCATAAGTGAAAAGTGCTCCACCTACGCTCAATAAAAGAGGTTTGTCCAATGAAAAGAAGTTCCAGGCAGTCAAATTCATTTTACTTGCCATCAGATCTAGGAACAAAGAATGGATTTCAAGATCTTTATTTATATCATCCGTGCAGTTATTTTCTTCATTTACCATTGCCCGAATGTGTTGAAATGATTCTCCTGAAGCCCCAGAAAGCCCAGCAGCATAGAAGGTTATAGAAAGGAAAAATATGGTTGGAAATGCGTCGAGAATGAAGGATTCGAGAAGTAACTGGATTATAGCGTCGTTACTGATAGTGTAAACAAGACAAATGGTCATTTGTACAAGAGATGCGATAACAAAATGCGAAACCCATACGAACACGTGTGGAGAAAATATGGAATCCAGCTGAGAAACCGCGTTTTCAAAATTACAGTGGTCTCTCCTCAAAATCTTCAAAGTTTTTAGGTAATTCAAGCTCCTGACACCACGTTGAACTGATTCTCCTACGTCGCGTGCTTTCTGGTTCCAGGAGTCAACCGCCGTTTTGAGGATAGTGCAGAAAGAAATGTAAAGCGCTACTGTACCAGACATCACTCCCCACTTTACGAAGATGTCTAGAGAATAATCGATACACACAAGGGTGTAAAGAAGAAACGATGGGACTGGCATAACTTTCATCCCAAAAAAGCTTTCTGATAAAGATGTTTTCAAAGGAACAAGCAAAATACTGATCACACATGCACCGATAACGGAGATCAAAATTGAGGCTTTGCACATGATGGTAATATATCTTAATTTTTTTGTAATCAAAACCTTTTGAGGAACGTCCAGAGCTGGAGCGATGGATTGGTTGAGAAAATTTATAAATTCATCTAGAGGTTTTTGTCGACGAACCAGGATATCTGCTGTGATGGTAGCTACAAGAGATGTCAAAAAATCATTCTGAGTATTTCTTGAGATTTTGGAGGTACTTCCAGCAAACCATTGGTAACCGGTTGCTAAGATGGTTCGAGCTAACGCAAGGTGTAAGAGCACCAACACAAGAGCTCTACACCAGCGAAATCTTGTAGGAACCTTTTCAGTGGTGCTGTCCAAAGAAGGAGGCTGAAACCCCAGAATCTGCCTAAGACCATTCAAAGCGAAAAGATCCTCTGTCAGATTTTTCTTGTTTCTGTGGTTTTGATCATCTATTTCAGTTGTCAATGACGGTGCCGGACTTACTGTAAACACACGTCTCATCTTTAACGAGGAACGTCAACTGATTATCTAACATGGAAGTAATCTGGAGAACTATACATTTTTTTTTTGTGTGTGTCTCACATTTTGACCAATAAGATTTAACTTGAATTACCAAGTTCTCTGACGTCACGTTACCTAGTAACTGTAACAGTTTGTAAATAACGGCTCAAGACAAGTTAGTGTTAGAACCTGCTGTCCAATAAATACAGTTTAATTCAGTATCTTTTTTTTTTTACCAGTGGCATTAGGGACGTAAGGTTAGATGTTTCATGTGATATGTTGATCAATTTAAGTACATTTTTAGAAAACAAGGAATAATATAGGTTTTCAACCGTTAAATCTATAAAAATTCGTTCTTTGTTGAAAATGTATATAAGCATAAGTTAAACATAACATAAAGTCCAGCATGTGCATTAACTCACGGAAACTGCACGTTAAAGTTCGATAACAACTGTTTTTTTTTATTGTTTATTTAACACACACACACACACAAAACAACAATTTCTTAATCTAAGGACGTGGACAAAATATTTATATAATTCCAAATAGTTAACTTAAAACGTTACAATCTGTACTATGAAGAGCTCATTGTAACAATTAAAACGAAAATCTACACAACTAGTATACCTACTGAGCAGGGTTGACTAATACACGCAAGAGTTAAATTAGAAAGCTTGCTTCCAGATTAGAAAAGGTATTTTTATAAGCATACAAAACAATCGTAAAATAAGATATGCGGATATTGTTAACAGCGAGGGTATCGAACTGATGAAATAGTCCATTCTAATATTTATAATGTTTAGGCTTGTTTGTTTGGAATTTCGCGCAAAGCTACACGAGAGCTATCTGCGCTAGCCGTCCCTAATTTAGCAGTGAAAGACTAGAAGGAAGGCAGCTAGTCATCATTACCCACCGCCAACTCTTGGGCTACTCTTTTACCAACGAATAGTGGGATTGACCGTCACATTATAACGCCCCCACGGCTGAAAGGGCGAGCATGTTTGGTGTGACGGGGATTCGAACACGCGACCCTCAAATTGCGAGTCGAGCGCCTTATCCACCTGGCTTATTTTTTGTAATCTTAATTGTTACATGGTCTATTTTTTTGTTCAGTCTTATATAGCAATTGTAAATTACGTTTTTGTTGCTAAGCGTAACGACATCAACTTTATAAGTTCTAGTAATGTATTATTTAAATTTAAAGCGTATTTACTTATAATATTATTTTCTTCCTTCGGGAATGATGGCAGCTTCAGACGCAGGACCTATCACAAGAAAGCAAACAGACATTTGGCTAGTAAGCCAGCCTTCAGGCACTCTCAATTCAATCAAGTTACTATTAACAAAAGACGTTTTGTTGCTGTTCATGCACTATGTGGATCAAACTATTCGAGAAGAATTACATTCTACTGCTGGTGATATTATAGTAGTATGGGAAAAAGCTTGTATACCAACAAGACTTAAGATACATATAGTGAAAGTATTTTTAGAGAATGTGCAAGACTAAAGACGAATAGGGAGAATAAAGCTAAGTGGTCAATTTTTTCTCAAACAGAAAGAGGAGAGTTGAAAGACTGACTTGGAAGATTTATTTCTAATTGCTCGTGCTGATACGTTAAATATGATCAAAATTGCAGAAGATCGAGAATACGTGTTAGCTCAACGTGAAAAGGGTAGACGATGTAATATGATGGGTGTTGACCAAGTGCAAGCAGAGAAAAGAATGTTACAAAAGAAGATCGAGAATTCGTGTTAGCTCAACGTGAAAAGGGTAGACGATGTAATATGATGGGTGTTGACCAAGTGCAAGCAAAGAAAAAGAATGTTAAAAAAGAAAACGTGTCTATAAGGACAGAGTCTAACAAGAAAAGTTGAATTAAAAAATAACGAGAAGAAAAGGTTAGCCTCGTGTTGTCTTCAGAGTCCTCTGAAATGGTTGCCGAAACAGCTGAAGACGAAGAGACACCATGTAACAGTGGTCAATCTGTAAAGCCAATAAAGCGAAAACTATTATTAAACGACAAGCTATCTGCTTCTCTGGATGTAACCAAGGTCGGTGACAGACATGGGCGTTCGTAGAAATTTTTCCAGGGGGGTGGGGGCAAAGTGGTGTCAAATTGTGAATTGAATAAAAAATTCATATACATATGCTGAATGAATAAAGAAAGAGTAATGTTTCTCATTTTCCACATCTTATTATTTTGTTCACATGTATATGTATCCCTCATTGAGTCAGGGTCTGCAAGTTTACTGAACTACAACGCTAACATTCGAGGTTCGATTTCCCACAGTTTGGACTAATATATTGTTACGTCTCCGTTCGTTCGTTAATTAATTTTCCATAAATTCGTTCCAACGAAACTTTAGCGACACAAGTCCTTTCTTAAATAAAACTGGTTTATTCTTTCCTAATACAACTTTACCGATGCACTTAATTTCAACAGTTGCTCTATAACAACGCTATAATTCTCAAAAAACGTCTCACGTGCTCGTGTTCGACAATACTCAGTTCAATTACACACTCTCTGACTGCAGTTCAATTACTCATTGTCTCCCCCGTCGCTTCGTGGCCGGTCTTATATATACAAGACTACACTATATCTAGAAAGATCACGAGATTTAAGGAAAAGACGTGAAAGTTCGAGAATGACGTGGCGTGATACTAGTCACGTGACCTCGATGTAGTAACAATATATATCTTACGTGACCACAATGGAATGCTCACTACAGGAAATATGTTTTGCTTATTATTTCCCAGTATTATGTTCTATGCTTTTTTCTTTTATGTGCGATCCTTTTCGCTTGAAATATGCGTATTTCCATATTAAACATAGGCAGGTATCTTTCTAGGCATACTTTAGTGATACCGTTTGTTTACGATGACTGACCATGTGTATTCGTCACCAGAGTTCGTTATTCGTTTGTTTGCTCTGCCTTTTCGAATTTCTTGAGGCGAAACGGTTGTTTGGAAGGCGGTATTTTAATTTTAGTTTATTCAAAAATAATTACTTGGTATTAAAATTATTATTATTTATACTTTCTGTCTAATTTTTAAGTGTTATCAACCTGGCTGTATTTTATCAATGACCAGTGAAAACAATATCTTAGTAATAAACCTCAATTCTTGCCTGTTTATTATGACGTACTTTTTTCTGCCCCGGAATGTCTAATTTGTACTCTCTTTGAAATTTCTTCTCCAACTGAACTTAGTAAAGGCATCAAAACTTGTATATGTAAATAATGTAGCTCCACACAAATCTCCAGACGTAAAGTTTATCCACTAAGCAATTTGGGTTCGTGGCGTTATCTGGTGGTATGAATATGAAGTTTTGCTTGGAAAACAACTTTTAATAAATAAATTTTTTGAAGTGTGTGTGTGTGTGAGAGAGAGAGGGGGGTAACACTTTACTTTTGTTCCTGAAATTTATTAGACGTTCAGTAAAAATGCTACAAAGAATTTACCACTCGGCCACACTTGTGAAAAACATTAACGTGACTTATAAAACCTATAGTATGAAACACTAACAAATTAAATATTATACACTACTGCTTAACAATATTACAGGGAACTACATATCAACACCAATATGTGTACCAAATCCAATAATACCAACATCATCAAAACGTTCTTGGTGTAACTAAAATTAACCAAAACACAATTTTTTCAGTGATTATTGCTATTGCTAAGTGCCATAAAACACTATTACATGTGTGAACACTTCAGTCTTCTAATCATTATGCACTTTGAGTAATAATATGCATCCTCAGCCTCTGGTTATCAGGTTGGCACAGCATCAACTATTAAAATCCTCATGTGGAACGTGTAAAGTCTAGAGACACAAATTTCTAATTGGCTGTGAATCTATAGGAGTTTAGATTATCATTTTGGTGCAACTAGTATATTGGATCTGCTACTCAGGTACAGGAAATCATAATATAAAAAGTGAAATTGTCCTTAAATAACTTTCATCACTGCTAACTGCTAATTTATCTGAAACTGTTCCAAATACACATGTATGCATTTCAAACTGTCACTGGGTAACAAATCAAATTAAACAAAAATATCTAGTTTATAACTTTACATAAATGTGAGGATGAAGTTATAAATAGGGCTTTAGGACTAAATGCTAGGCTTAGGTTAATATGTAAGGATGAGATGATTGGTTGGTTGGACTTGTAGGATCAGTTCAATGGAAGAATGGAGCTTTTTGTAATGGACGGTTTCCATTTAATTTGGATAGGGGCTGGCTTGTTTGCAAGGGCTATTAATTCAGCTGTAAGGGAAGCTTTAAACTAGGACTAGACAGTAGTGAAGGCTAGAAGAAACTAAATGTAAAACAAATAAGATGTAGAGAAAAGTTTAGCATAGGAAATGAGTATAGAAGTAATTCTAAGGGTAGGCCTAATTGTTACCATTGCAATGCTAGAAGTATCTGTTTATATAAATATAAGAGTACTGTCTGTTCTCTGTCCATGCACCTACTTTGCAGGGTGTGTATGGATATTCAGCAAAATTGGTATGGGGGTTCATTAGGTCCATGGGGAGATACATACAAATTTTGCATTTTGTAGTTTTTATGGGCCTTTTTACCACTACTTTGCCCACTGTAGATGGATATTCAACAAATCTGGTATGGAGGTTCAGTGATTTCATGGGGGGTACATACAAATTTACAATTTTGCAGTTTTTATGGGCATTTTTTACAATTACATATAAGGAAAGCAACTTTTCATGTCCTAAGATAACTTTTCATTAATCATAAGTTAACATAATTTCCATCCAGGCGACGAGTACTCCAGCTAGTAAGAAACACAATAGATGACTTTAGAGTGCTGGCATGAACAGAAGATTTTGATATAATTGGAATAACTCAAACATGGTTAAACAAAGATGTTTTGGTGACAGAAATTTCGTTGAAATACAGGGTTACAGGTTATTTAACAGCGATAGAGTTCTAAAGATGGCAGGATTTTATATGTAAAATATGAGTTTACATGCTATTGAAGTCTTGGGACAACAAAGGACCTATTATTGGTCCATCTCAGCTGTCCCATCCTCTAAACTAAACTAAAACTATTAAAATATATTTTTTTTGAAATCTTAAAGTCAGCCCTTATCATTCATATATTCATCAAGATTTCTCTTAAACTCACTTAAATTTACTGCCTCCACAACATCAGAAGGCAACCCATTCCAAAGGCCAACCACCCTGTTATAAAAAATAAAATGTGGCTGAAAATGGCTCCTACTCTGTCAAAATCTACATTTATGTCTCCTAGTACTACTATTCTTGCTGTTAAGTATGAAAACAGATAATGCATCAATATTATAATTCTCTTTACAATCTTAAACACCTCAATCAGATCCCTCCTAACTTTTCTTTTTTCAAGAGAAAATTTGAGAGATCTCAATCTCTCCTCATATGACAACCCCATCAACCAAGGCATCATTCTAGTAACTCTTCTCTGAACCCTTTCCAACAATTCAATGTCTTTCCTAAGGTAAGGAGCCCAAGATTGAACACAATGTGCCAAATTTGGTCTAACCAGTGATTTATACAGTGAAGTTGTAGCCTCTTTGGACTTGTATTCAATATTTCTGTCAATACAACCTAAAATCCTATTTGCCCTACAACTAGTAACAGCACACTGCTTGGATGGTGTAAGAGACTGATAAATTATTAAACCAAGATCCCTTTCTTTCATGACACTGTTAAAGGTTATTCCCATCCAAATTATACTTATAATTCAAATTATGATTAGCCACATGCATTGACTTGCATTTATTATCATTAGAACCCATTTGCCATTTATTTGCCCAACTCACTAAATTATCTAGATCCTTTTGTAAAGCAGAAGCATCCTCTTCACAGCTGACCCGGCATGGTCAGGTGGTTAGGGCATTTGACTCGCAATCTGAGGGTTGTGGGTTCAAATCCTCATCCCACCAAACATGTTTGCCCTTTCAGCCATAGGGGCATTATAATGTGGCAGTCAATCCCACTATTCTTTGGCAAAAAAGTAACCTAAGAGTTGGAGGTGGGTGGTGATGACTAGCTGCCTTTCCTCTAGTCTTTCACACAGCTAAATTAGGGATGGCTAGCACAGATAACCCTTGTGTAGCTTTGCGAGAAATTCAAAACCAAACCTCTTCACAACTAGTAACACCCAAATTTAAGTAGTTTGTTGATCATTCTTACATCTACATCATTGATGTAAATAAAAAAAATCAGAGGTCCTAAGACTGAGCCCTGAGGCACTCCATTTGTAACATTAATCCATTTTAACTGAACTTCATTTATAACAACACTCTGATTTTTTCCCATCCAGCCATTCTTCTCTCTAATTTGCTAACTTATCCCCCACACCTATTGAGATATTTATTTTACAAGCCTTTTGTTTGGGACCTTGTCAAATGCTTTCTGAAAACTGGGATACCCCAAATCTCCATAAGCAGTAACCTTTTCGAAAAATGTCTAAAGATTTATAAGGCAAGATTTTCTCTTAGTGAAACCATGCTGACTATCCAATAAAATTCTAAACTTTGTTAAATAGCTTTGCAAAGCATCTTTTATCAGACTTTCCAAAACTTTTCTCACAACTGATGTAGGACTAATGGGTCACTGGGACAATTTTTATCACCTCCCTTAAAAAGAAGAGTGACATTAGCTAACTTCCAATCCTCCGGCACCTGCCCACTATGCAAGGACTTACAAAAAATAGTAGCCAGTAGCTGACACATCCAATCCTTAACCTCCTTCAAAACCCTTGGGGAAATATTATCTGACTCAGGAGCCTTATCATTCTTTAAATTTCCCAATTTTTTTTAACAAGCTTGATCTTGTTTCCATTTATCAATTGTTCAAGACATGGAATACCGCTTAAATCTTCGTTAGTAAAAACTGAAGAAAAAGCAAAATTTAATAACCCAGCCATCTCATAATCATCAGATATCAACCTTCCTTTATCATCCCTCAAGAATCCTACTCCTATTTTAACATTTTGTTTACCCTTAATGTATTTAAAGAATTCCTTACTGTTAATTTTTACATTTTCAGCTAACCTTTTTTCATACATCCTTTTTAATGTCCAAGTTTCCTGTGTAACCAGCTTTCTTGATTTTTTGTAATCTTCCTTCATACCAGTCAATTTAAATTTCTTAAATTTATGCTACTTTTCTTTAATTTTATATCTTATACTCTTTGTGAGCCAACCTGGTTTTTTATTTGCAGCCACCCCTTTTCTTTCTATAAGGAATATTGTTATCTTGAATATTTAAAAATTTTCCACATTTGATCAGTGTCTCCAAATAACTCAGCTGCCCAATTTACAACAGATAATTCATGTCACATCTCTTCAAAAATTTGCTTTTCTGAAATTTGTAACCAAAATATCATTATTCCTTATCTCCATATGCAGCAAA